>NC_054702.1:18914840-19214840 GCF_016097555.1 Gigantopelta aegis
ACAATGTTAACTTTAACACTTACATGTAGCTGTATGTTAAGTTTTCACTTTTAGTTTATAAACAATACAAATTCCAACTCAGTATAACACTGCATTAATTTTATAATTACACATCTATAGATATTAATCTCGGCTCATGTTAAGTGTAAAGTTAAAAAGCATTATTTGTTCACCAACTGTTGGTTTTAGCTCTACATGAAGTTTTTGTGTTTAGTCATAGATCAGTCAAACTTGGTTCATAGTTACACCTGTGGATGTTCATGTTGGAGCATGTTTAAAATAACCTTAAATAAAATTTAAAATGAATTTTCCTAATTTTAAATTATATTAGTTGTTTTAAAAATTACAAGATTAATAATAAATTTTACATTAAAAATTTAAAAAGAAAAAATTCACACTAAGCCAGTTTATCGTATTTGAGGCATAATTCTTACAGTTTTTTTTCACCAATATATTTTTGTTATTACTTTCTAATAATTCTTTTGACATTTCTTTTTATGCAAGTCTAATATATATTATGTCATTAACAGTACCGGTACTGACCACACCATGTTGGGCAAAGTTGTCTCCCCTTTGATTTAGTTCCAGGTTGGATTATTTTTCTTGTTTACATCAGTGAATGTCTGAAGAACACATAGAAGCCATTTACAGATGTGAAAATGTTCTTTTTACATAATTATGTGAACAATGAGTTTAGAATATCTATATTAAATAATTTACATTAAAAATTTCATTCCAATTTAACTGATCATTTTAATTATGACTTCATGGATAGCAAATATTAAGACTACTTACACTGTCACAGTTAATTCAACCTTCCAATAATTAATAATAATAATTAATTTATATTTCCAGAAAAATCTCGTAAGTATATTCCACTAGTTTTCATTTCTGTGACATTTGCAGGGATGCTTTACAAGCATTGGGACTGTGTATGTCAGACATTTTAAAACTTTCAAACCAACTTTATTCTCTCACTTCTTAAACCTTTTTTGTCTTTCTTGGCACAACTGCACAGGTTTGAATTTACTATAGTTATTTTGATGCTCGCAGCATACCAAACCAAATTTCCCCAAGATCCAAATCAACCATTCCCTCGTAAATGAGGAAACTAAAAATATTTTAGCACATTTAAAATTAATTCATTGTTTTATTAATTAAGAAACATTAAATTGGGACAATAAACAAAACCATGAAAACTATTGTCTTGAATATTAGGGTAGGACAATGTGCCATAGTGCTTAAATTTATATACATATGGATTCTATAATTAAAATATTTTCTTAAAATTTATGTTACTATTTTAGAATTTAATGTTATAGGTGAAAAATGTAACCATTAAAAATTATGAAATGGTCTCTGGAAAATCTTGAATTTATACCTATATGAACATGGTACAATAACAAAATGTACGGCATCTTGAAACTGATAAAATAAACTGGGCCCCTGGCTATTTCAATTGACTTTAAATTAATGTGATTTTTATTACTTGAAATATTGAAACCTGGAAACATCAGTTACTGAAGTTGCAAACTTTCTTGATTTTGTTGTAATGCAGGAATTTTGATTGACCCTTGATATGAAAATGCTGATTGTTGTTACATGTATGTATAGTCTTACATGTAGCATAGTCATCTTTGTCAACTTTACTTCACCTTTTTATACATTTGTTTCAATATATATGTACATGAAGTTCCATAACTAAATACATATATAGCTACAAATAAGGGGTGGGATGTAGCCCAGTGGTACAGTGTCTGCTTGATGCATGGTTGGTTTGGGATCAATTCCCGTTGGTGGGCCCATTGGGCTATTTCTCATTCCAGCCAGTGCACCACGACTGGTATATCAAAGGTCATGGTATGTACTATCCTGTCTGTGTGATAGTGCATATAAAAAGATCTCTTGCCACTAATGGAAAAATGTAGCGTGTTTCCTCTCTGAGACTCTATATGTCAGAATTACCAAATGGTTGACATCCAATAGCCGATGATTAATAAATCAATGTGCTCTAGCGGTGTCGTTCAACAAAGAAAGAAAAAAAGCTACAGATAAGTAATGTACATGTATTTCATTTGCATCTTATCCGTGAAAATATTTTTCATTATTGGATCACAATTTACTATAAAAGTTTTAAAACCTCACTTCACAATTCTAAAAGATAAAGTACTTAATTCTACTGCATAGATTTATCTGGAGACATGCAAAAGTCCAACACTGTATTGACTAAGTTAATATATACAAGTATATCAATTTCTATTAGACGAGGCCAGTTAGAACACTTTTACAATATGGATGGAATTTTTTATTATTATTATTATTATTGTTTTTTTACAGTAGTTATAAATGATGTAAAATATGAATACATGCTTTTAGGAATTAATATTTAATTTTCATTTTTACTGTCATATGCTTTTTAATATCTGTTTTGAATGTGTTTGTCTGTGTGGAATAAATAGATCTTCAACTGTTATTATGTTGGCGTAGATGTTGTTTGTTGATGTAAATATGTTATATGTGCTATTTTTTAATTTTGCACTGATTTTTGAACAATTAAATAGATAGTATATGTATATAACAGTGAAATATTTAAATATAGTCTGATTCAAGAGTAAAGCTAGGAATCCATGTCTAAGTGATACATAGTGTGTGATGTGTATTGGAACGATCACCGAGGATTTTGGGAATTAGCATATTACACAACATGCATCATGCATTGCATACATATGGAAGCACTTCAGTTGATTTCTATATAAACTGTTGTTTACGTTTACATGGATTCCTTGCTTAACGTGTGTATAGATTTCTGAATGCACAAGAATCTGCGTTTTTACTTTTCATTTTAGTCAGATATTCTGCTGTATTATTAGTTACGACATACTTATGTCATAGTTTTTTGTTGAAATAATTTTTATGGTTTCCATCACTCTTGACTTTTAAACCATTTTAATAACAAGAGTTGTGTCCCTTGATTTGTGCTTTGCAGCTGAGAGAAAATATAACAGATTATTGAAAAAGGGACCATTGACAATAAGCAGTCCTGAATCCCATATATACTATCTACTTCAGTAATATTCATTTTAATTTGATTTCTATTCTTGCATCATATTAAGGTTTAAGCGCCACAGTACTGAGCACACATCTTTAAGCTATATGTTTGTTTAGGAATCTGGTTACTTGTCAGTTGTTAGTGTTTAGTGAGAGAGAAGTCAGTATAGGAACCGTATGCTTCCCTATTAAGTCATTAAAAATAACTGGGTGAAAGCTGGTACTAGACTGCAAACCCATTACCTGCTAGCCCTAATTCCAATAGCATAACATTAAAGACTATGATTTGTGCTGTTCTGTTTATTGGAAAATGCACTTATAAAAGATCTTTTGTTACTTTTTCTTTGAAGTAGGTTTCCTCTTCATTCTTTAGACAAAGTATTGAAATCAGTTTAATAACTGTATGTTAGACAGCAAATAGCTATAATGTTAAATGTGCATGGGTGAGGTTAAACAGACATTCCTTTCCTTCCTGCCGGCCATATTTAAGCCTGCTTTCTGTATACGGGTATGAAACACATTGGCAGCAGATGCAGATCAATCAGATAGTATGGAAACCAGGTTTTACTGGTTTATTAGGTGAGGGATTCAACGTTTTGGTCAGCCTTTCTCCCAGAATATAATTTGAGGGTATGTAATAAAAACAAAACAGATTATAAGCACCAACTAGGTGGTTATGGGTTTGACATTTTTTGAACATGGATACTGCATTTCATGTTCTTTGACAAATTTTAAATAGCAGTTTTCTTAAATATTACAATCTTTCTAAAAATTAAATAAATGTATTTATTAATTTCCAAGATTTTAGGGTACATAATTTTACCCTTTGTACATTCTGGCAGAAACCCTTATAGTAAAGCGTCTACCTATTGGTAGTGGGATCAATCTCCCTTGTAGTGTGACCCATTGTTTTTCCCCATTCCAACCATCCATTATGGTGTGCTGTCCTAAAATGATCTGGAATGACATCACAAATGAATAACAATGTCATTCTTGTTTTTAAATAAAGTTTGGAATATTTAATGCAAGTGTTTTGTAAGACACTTTGTAGTGTTTACATGAAAGCAAAAGCAGGAATAAATAGAGATTATTACAAGAGCTTGTGTGTCGTATTGATTTTACGAGCAATACAAGAATGCTGACACAAGGTTCATAAAATAATAAATTCATACGCAAATGTAATAATTTCTTTATTATCTACATTATCCACAATTTTTTTTTACGAATAACAAGGACAAAATTATGTCATTTTGGTAAGAAATTACACATAGCTAAGACTGAAGATGCCGCATTATGTTATGACGTCACTTCCCAAAATGACGTCATTCGATGTGCACGTGAATTCATTATGACACATGTGTCTATCCCTGTCCCGAGTCAGACCCCGATCCTATCGGAGGCCAGACTTGGGATAGGCAGAAAGCCAAGTGGTATATGGAGACATTAAACCAGTTACTAAGCTAAACATAAGTCATACTGGTTGTATTTCCCTGGATATCTTAAACTATGTGGATAATAACACTTTTTACTCATTATAAGGAATACAATAAACTAGAGGTAAATCGTATAGCTCATAGTTAACATTTTTATTTAAGAGCTAAATAAATCTACATGTTTGTGACAGTAACTGGTTTCTTATCTTGATATTTGGACCACAGTGTGATTACCATGTGTTACAAGTATCGATATATGAAATAACCATTGATTATTGTCTGTTCAATGGTAATTAAACAAATAGTTTTTTCCTTAAATTGTAATTTTATTTAAAAACATTTTTGGTCTGTTAAGATTTGAATTTAATTAAATTTATGTTAAATTATGCTAGATTGTTTTTTTAGTTTTCTAGTCTTTTTCTTTCTTCTTTTTTTTTTTTTAAAGTAATTGTATTATGTATACATAGGGCCAAATTTATGAAGCCTGTTTTTCTTAAACACAGGTGTTTAATTAAGCATTAAAAATACATGTAGTTACATGCATGTAAGTCATAAGAAGGCTTTGGAAATTTGGCCCATACTGTTATTTCTTTTACATTCATCGGGGTATGAACAAAAACAAAATCATCCACAAACTGTGTGAATCAGAGAAGCTGTACTCACATAAAACTTCATATGTTATTTTGAATTATTTATGGACCATAAACAATAACGCTCAGTAAGACAACTAGCCCATATAAAATGATGTCATCAGATATGACGTTCAGGGCCCTATGGGCAACCTAGGGAGACACCACAGCATCGTAAAGGTCTAAAATTAACGAGCTACTCTCGATTCACTAATATCAAAACCTATATTAGCTCGGCTATTTACCTTTCGACCGACCGTTCAAAATTGCGCCAAATTCCCTAAATCAAAATTGCGCACCCTTTTCTCTGCTCCATTCAAATTCCATAGCACCACCACCACCCCCACCCGCCTGCTACCGATTTGATCGGGCTGCTGGTGCTCCCTTGCACCTGCCAGTGCAGGCGGTCGCTCCTCTCCCCTCCCCCCACCTTTCCTGTCATGGACGGAGGAGCCGGCTCTTGTGCCCACGACAGGCGTGCGCTACAACAGCTTGTTATGAATGTGCACGTAAAACCCTATGACTTGACATGACATATGACGTTCCCTGCCGACTTAATTTTTACATTCATCGAGAATTGAACAAACTCCGTCTGGACCAATGGGATGATGTTACATGGTAATGAATGTAATGGAACTTTAATTATCATGTGTTAAATGTATGATGATAATTAATTGTTACTTATTAGTACCCTACTGGTCCAGTTGCTTTCTTGCTTTTACAAAATAAAAAGGTGAGATATACTTAGGGTAATTTGTCTAATGGTAGACTGGACATGTAATCCCATGGAATTCTTGTTATACTGATAGGCAACAGTTTAGTAATAAAAGTTTGTCGAGTTTCATTGCTTTTAAAATATTTATCAAGAAAACATTAAAACTTCTTTAAAATTGGCTAATTCAAAACATAAAATCCTTATTTCAACTATACTAAAATTGACGACCCGTAAGTAAAATATTTACGTCAACTATCTCAAAATTAACAAAAATAAAATCCTTACTCAACTGTGTTAAAAATGTTACCCTGTTGTAACTTTCTTAAATTGGGCTAAATCCTTACAGAAAGATTATTAAAACTGACTAAACAAAAATCCTCACCCATTTTTTTTTTTTTTAAATTGGCTAAAATAAATACATGTATTCGTGCTCTTTCTCAACGTTTCTTAAAATTTGTTGTACCATAATAAAATCCATTGCAGGTTTCTTACTTCAGCAGAGTAAGTGTTATAAATCTATCACTCTGCTGATGAAGTTGAAGATTTGTGTGAATATCAATGCTCGTGTGTTTTATATGTACTTTATTAAAGACCTCAATCAAGTTGCCATGTATTGAAGCAGTAATTAAGACTTCACCGTTATTCACAACTGATTGAATGTCTCACCATGCATATTTAACCGTTAGCACCAGTCCCACCCTCTTGGGACTCAGCAATACCCGCCCCCATCGTTACGCACCCCAGGTGTCGTTATTTCAATTAGAACTCAACAAAGCTGTTTGGAGGTTTGTCTTCACACTCTGACAGTCTTTCCCCCCAGAGGGCACTCACCGAGCTACGAAAACCAGTCTTGCCCTGTGAGCCTCATTCTTACCTTTTTCAGCGAGGGGCTTTCAGTGTGCTCATTGATGTCTCCAGCTAGTACATGGAGTGCTTTTTCTGCAAAAGGTTATCAGTATTTTAGAGAAAGCGGCTCGCATGGGGAAAGCGTATATGCATTAGAGTCTCCCAGCTCTTGCGGACTGACAGGAAAGTTAATTTAATTACAGCTGAAAATGGAAGAGAGCCGCGGCTATTTGTCATTGCGTGTTTGCGATGACTTGGTTGACGCCAGATGGCATGTTAGTCTCACGTAATGCACCGGTTTTTCGAGAGGCGCTATTTTCTTGCCATAGGCCTAATGGCAGTGGCCCTCGCCGCACAATAGCTCCGTCCCGAAATGATCGCTGGAATTACCGCGTCGCAGAGAGAGCCTCTTCAGCGTTAGAGTCTCCATTAGACGTAATGAGGCGCGATGAGTTGATCTGAGTCAAGTCGCAGTCTCACTCCGTGTATGTTTGTGTTAACAAATTAGCGGTCGTCTTAATGAACTTGGTGTGTGCCTTTCGAAAGGTGGCCAGAAACGTGTAGCAATTCATGTTTATATTACTGATTTAATAACTCTGTAAATTAAGTCTCATTGCTAGATTCACGAATCACCATACTCCGATAGCATATGGGTTTTCACAAAATTAATAATGACCCGTGAATTGCTAATTATATTGTTTAATTTATTTGTTACTTTGGTGCAAAAAAATGTGTAGCAATTCATGTTTATATTACAAATTTAATAATACTATAAATTAAATCTCACTGCGAGATTCACGAATTGGCATACTCCGATAGCATATGAGTTTTTATAAAATTAATAATGTCCCATGAATTGCTAATTATTGTTTAATTTATTTGTTACTTTGGTGCCCAGAAATGTATAATTAATGTTTATATTTCTGATTTGATTATGATATTAATTAAAATCATTACAACATTCACAAATGTCCATACTTCAATATCGAATGAGTTTGTACAAGAATATTGCCATGATCCTGTAAATTACTAGCACTAATTAAATTGTTAAGTTTATGGTTACTTTGCCAGATAGGTGCCAAAAGTGTGTAACAAATTTAAAATATTATTAATTGCTGCATTCAAGAATGTCCATACTTCATGGCATATGAGTTTGCATTGTAGTTAAATTAACTACATAATATTACCATGTCAATTATTAATTAAACTGTTTAAATGAGTAGTTATCTTATAATAAAAAACAGTTTGTGTTTATATCACAAATTTAATAATAGCATTAATTAAACTCAGTAGGGCCTACATCATTCAGAAATATGTATTCTTTGATAGCATATGGGTTTACACACACACAAAATATCATTAATAGTTTTAACTCTTAACAATTTACTACTTTATTATGAAAACAGGCCATCACATCTTTGTTATTGAGGAAAGAAGTTTTTTCAAGGACACTATAAGTGATGGCTTTTAGGTTATCAAAAAGGAAGCCCATGACTATTGTATAAACCCTAAAATAAGTGTGTCATTGTTGATGGAATTTGGGTGGTGTTTATGCATACAAATTCCCTTTTATTATACTGTTTTAACAAAAATAGCAATATAAAATGCACTACTTTAGTTCAAAACTTTATACCTTTCAAAAATATTATTTTGGATATTTTTCAATAGCCATTTTTTTTTGTTATAGTTACTGTAGCAATATTTTAATCAGTGCAAACAGTTACAAATGAAAATTATTTCATATTCATATTTGGTATTTCATAATCATTATTTGGTAATGAACAAGTCTGTAATAAGTTATGTTTTGATTGTATTTTATTTTTATTAAACATATATGAACCTGTCTATATATGGTACATTTGTTGTTGGTTTGAAAAGCATGCTGTTTTTGTTTTGGTGTCATATATGCTATGAACTGTTGTTGTTAGTAATGCCAGCTTTAAATGACATACATGTTTTCTTAATCCACCATTTACAGAAATTTTTTAAATTATCTATATGTTGAAAAGAAGAAGAAAACAGTATTCTTAAATAGCCTTATCTGCAGTCACTAGTCTGTCACAGAAAATGTATTACCGGTATTTGGCATTTCAATAGGATCTTATCCTAGGCTCATACTACCAACTGCCAGCACAAAGTTGGCCAACTTTCTGTTCAGACGACTTCTATGGCTGTCCAGTTGCTGGTCTGACCATTCTTATAACTCCATTCTCGTCATATAACCTATTAGTTGTTAATCTGAGTACAACCATCTAAGTCGGGGAGTTGGGGGAATTACAACACAACCGTTGAGTTGGCCAACTTCGACATGACAGTTGACAGTCTGAGCCAAGCATTACAGTTGCTAGAGCACTTGGCTGTGATGCTTGGATTGTAGGGTTCATCATCCTTGGTGAACATTCTCTGACTGGGAGTTTTCCTGTTCCATCCAGTGTCCCACAACAACTGGTATATCAACGGATGTAGTATGTGCTGTCCTGTCTGTGGGAAAGTGCATATATAAAAGATCCCATGCTTCTAATGAAAAAAATGTAGCAGGTCTCTAAAGACTACATGTCAGAATTATTAAATGTCTGATCCTATAGCTGGTGATTAATAAATCAGCGTGCTCTAGTAGTGTCATTAAACAAAATGGCTGCTCTAGTAGTGTTGTTAAAGAAAACAGCCATCAACGTTATTGCTTCATTGCTCAAAAGATACTTTAGGACTGTTTAGTGGCATAATGTTGTTTTTCTTTGTTTGTTTTATTTATTATTATTATTATTTTTTAATGACAACTAAGTTTTTAAGTGTTTGAAGGCAGATGACCATACATGTGTCTGTAGATTGCAAAAACACAAGTTTACTAAACATATTGTCCTGAGTGTGCAAAAATACAAGTTTAATAAATATATTGTCCTGAGTGAGCTGCCATTGTATCAAGTTTCTGAATAATGAAGCCTTTTTATGAACTAAAATTATTACATTTAAAATATATTTTCTTGTTAAAAAATTCAGTGGTTTTCTGATCATTCTAGTATTTGTAGTAACTGAAACCAGATTTAACTTCCAATAATTTTGTGTGTAGAAAGAACCTATTAGGATATAAAATGAACGTGTAGCTAATACAAACATTATGACTATTCTAAACACACTGGTATTGAATATACAGATGCTGATATACTAAACAAGAAAATATGTCTTTCATTTGTAACTGCAGTGATTTGAAAACATCTTAACAATAATGGCAACAAATTCAAGACAATTTCTTTTAGTATGTAGTTATTTGATACTTGCTTAAATTAGTAAACAGTATGTTATTGGATTGGAAAGTAAGACCATCAGCTTTGACTTTGTGGCATAAACAAGAAATTGTCTACTACTGTATTAGTGTTCAAAATAAGCACTTGTCCGTTTGTCCTGACAAGTAAAAATCTGCTTGGACAAGCAAAATGTACCTCAGTGGTTGTCCAGTGGACAAGTGAAAATGTTCAATGTAGTTTAATTTTGAGCAATCAAAAATACACTCCTTGTACTTGCATAAAACAAAAGATTTATTTGGACAAGTGAAAATATTGCAGGATAAGTAGATTTCTCAATGTACTTGTCGGGTGGACAAATAAAAAATTCTGCTTATTTCTATCGCTGCTGTATGTGGTGTCAGTCTGTGGTATGTTGGTTGTATTGCATGCTACTGGTGGTAGCGCTGTGCTTGGCTGGTCTGGTTGTCCATGGCATCTCTCTTTCATTTATATTTTTTTCATCTGGCATGTTTCAATCTCTGTCTTGGGTCCTGAAAGCATATGTTTATTTTAAGCCTTGTTTTTAAACACTCATTAGTTTTGTTGAAAGGTTTCTACCATAGGCAAAATTCTCATATATGGCAATTGTGAGCCTGTAGGTAGGCAAAATACTCATGTATGGCAATTGTGAGCCTGTAGGAAGGCAAAATTCTCATGTATGGCAATTATGAGCCTGTAGGAAGGCAAAATTCTCACCTGTGGCAATTGTAAGCCTGCCTACAGCAACAGTAAACAAAACAGTAACTTTTGCAACAAACAATCACAAAATTAAAAGCCAAAAATTATATCTTTATTCAATGGCAATCATTTTTATCCTGCAACAAAATGCTGCCATCGATATATTATAAAGCCCGTGATCTTTGGCAATTCTATTACAGTGATGACAGTTGCTGTCTATGTAGCTAGTAAGTTTGAGCCCAGTGTTAAGATCTAAATACCCGGTACATGTAGAATTGAATAATAAACATATCACAGGAAGAAAACAAAAGTTAATAATCTACAGGTTTTCTATACTGGATACTGCAGCTTTATGATGTCTGTTTATAGTGTAGTGGCGTTCCAATGATGGATTATAATAAACAAATTGATCGGTTTGGCTCTACCGATATGATGATCAGTGATAAAAATCCATAATCGATTGTGTAGGGAAATGTCCACTGTAATTGTTTCTCCTGTTAGATGATGGAATTAATGTAAATATGTTGGGTTTGACGTTTGTTTTCATGTGTACCGTACACAAAGAAAAAAGGTATTAAATAGTTATTAAAGGTAAAATTAACCATTTTATCAGTTTGTACATGGTTCTTATAATTCAAATACCTTTTAAGTTCATATAAATTCTAATCAAGTTTGCTACCGAAAGTTGATTGGTTTTGTGCTAACCGATTATAACTGATAATAATCGATGATGAAATCCATCCGATGTCCAACACTATTATAGTGGCCAATCTTTGGAATGGAAGTCATCCTACATTCAGAAGTAGGATAGAGGGACAGAACAGAACAGAACAGATCTTTATTTCACTCAAGGCCACCAACAGGTAGCATCAGATAATTGTATACATATAATAAATAAATGTATATACACATATGTCAAGATCGTAAGAGTCATCTTTATAGTATATATACAAACATAAATAGATACACATTTAAAAAAAATCAATAACAGAAAATCAAGCAAAATTAAATAAGTTTTTAGGAGGAAAAGTTGCTATTTATAATGTTAATAAATTCAGTCTTAACACTACTGACACATTGACAAAATAGAGGGCAGTGCTACAGGCAAAAATTGGATGAAGTAAAAACAAATGAAGTGGCAGTCCTCTGGAGACAAAGTTACTGACGTTGATTCATGACCACAGTCACAAAAGTTTCAAAATATCCTTTAGACTTCTTCTGCAGAAATATGATTTTAAATGTATTACTGTTTTTTTTGTCCAGATTGACTGGATTTGGTCTTGGTTTTTATGTGTCCTGGAAATCCTCTAATGTCCTTGAATTATGTGATTTTAAAATCCAGGCATGGAATGTCCTGGAAAAAGCATTAAATTTTATTGTATCCTGGAAATTTAGGCAAAATATTTGGTGGTTTATTTTTTTCGTATCTTTACTTTTACTTTTGTTGTTCTCATAACCTGTCTAAATTCAGACAACAATATTTTATATAAAAAAAAACATTCATTGATTGAACATTTCATGTCCTGGAAAAATTAAGAAATGTCCTGGAAATGTCCTTGAATTTTGTGTTTTCCAGTGTAAGAAGCCTGTTGGTGCAGTTAAAACCTGTCATGATATGATTCCTCTAGATGCTCATTTCCACTTTTTCAGAGGGCAGTGAGACACCGCCCAAGCCTGAAGATGTGAAAATATTTACTGACGACGAAATCGCAAATATAGTTGACGTAGTTCTGAAGGAGAATGACCAATCCCAAGACGGCTACATTACGTATCACGAGTTCAAGCAGGCACAGAACAAAGAGCGCTCACAGGCGAATACGGAGGCGCCTGTCGTGTAAACTGTAGTCAAAGAAAAATAACATTAGGTCTCATCTTGTCATTATAGGTTATTGTTATGACATACATAGGGTAAAAGCTGTCGATCTCCAAATACAAATTGAAATATTTTTTTAGTAAAGCATTTAATAACATGCTATAGCATGTTAAATAAACGTTAAGCCTAATTGTTATACTGCACATGTAGGGTAATAACTGTCAGTCTCCTAATACAAATTGAATATTTTGTTTTACAGTCGTATTTCATTTTTAAAATGTGTCAACAAGCTAAGTAAGGAATTAAATAATATGTTATAGCATGTTAAATAAACCGTTAAGCCTCATTTTTATACTGTACATCATACATGGGGTAAAAGCTATTGATCACCAAATATAAATTGAAATATTTTGCAGTAATATTTCAGTAAAAAATGTGCCAACAAGCTACGTCAAGAATGACACAATATGTTATCGCATGTTAAAGAAAACTTTAGTTTGTTTCCTTCTATTTTGGATAAAATGAATTTGGTTACACATTTGCTGACAAAATTCAACAAGCTGCTAGCTACTACTCTGTGCTTGTTTCTGGCATGAGTGCGAGTGCGAATAATTTTTACATGCTCATATACCACTAGGGTTTCAAGCATGTCCGTCCCGGGGCTTGTCTCTGGATAGCCAGTGACTTGCTCCGGAACAGAAAAAATTAAGGGGACAATTTTGAAATTTACATCCAAAAATTAAAATTAATAGTGGGCCTTTAAAATTTTTATGCGCATCTCTAATTAATATAATTAATAAAAAAAAGTTCTACTCGGTAAATTTGGTCGCTAGACTATGTCTTTCTACCCAGTGGGAGTTCCTTATTTCAGTCCAGATTTAAGTCTGTGTTTCTCTGCTATACTGAATCAGTGAAACCTACACAAATATTTAAACTATGTTTGTAAGTAGCAAGAAACCGGCTTCTCTTTAGAATTAAGAGCAGTAAGCCTACTTACATGTTATGTAATATTTTTACGTACATTTGTGTACATACAGGTACTTATTTTTCTTCATACATGATGTATTTTAAAATGTACTTCTACCAAAGATTATCTATTAAAAGCAGAACTCCAGTATACAAGGTTTAAATTTAATTAAACTGAGCAATTACATTTGATTAAAAAAAAATTGTTATTATAAATATGACTTTTTATTTGACAATAACTGTGCTTTAACAAGAACATAAATTCATCACAAATAGCCTTACTAATTGATTTTGTTTACTAAATAAATGGTATATGCTTAAATAAGCAAATTTAAAAATAAGTTTTATTTGTTACTTTTAGTGAAAATATTTTTTTATATAAAACTAATAAGGAACGACAGGTATCCATAGTTTTTACAATATAATACTGCATATGATGAGAGTCCACCGATTATTTAATTTTAGATATATTTAGAAAGTGTTATTACCATTTAGCAATGACTTCAAGTAATTTATTTTAATCAGTACTAATGAAAACTCAGATGTTTTTGTTTTTTAAAATTTGGTTATTAACTAAAACAGTTTTATTTTATTAACAACTCATCGTACTTATGTTGCTTTAGTTTTTATTTTCTATGTTTTAAAAAATTGTTATATTTCTGATGTACTATCAAAGGTACTATTATATTATTAGTCTAGACTAAGGGCTGTCCCACAATTGATCCTATGTGGGGGGGGGGGGGGAGAGAGAAAAGCATCATGATAATTTTATGTCTGTCACATTTTCTTCTACATGATCCGTGTTATAAATAAAATGTTAGTTTGTGGGTCATGGTTATATGACAAAATTGTTTACCATGTATCATTGACACCCCCCCCCCCCCCCCCCCCAAAACCCCTGTGATTAATTCTTGAACAGCCCTAAGTTTGTTTTCTGACAATATATGAATGTCTTCCAAATATTCCTGGAATTAAATATTGGGAAGTTTTAATATCGTACTCTGTCTCAACTTAGGTTATATTTTTCTTCTTTTTCACCTTTGGTTTGTTAATATGTGACTCATGAATTTTACATGTGTTGTATTACGTCTGTATGGTATGTGTATTATGGTAGTCATTGTTGTTATATAGTTCCAAGGATACCATGACTTTAATTACAGGTTTGGGTCCAGGGAGTTGTTACGGATATCTAACCCCCCCCCCCCCCCCATCATGTATAATTTATATACACTGACAGTGTTTCTGCCAGAAAGAAAATTTTGGGTATGGTGTTATGGAATTGAATGCAAACAGTCAACAGAGGGTATGGGGAGGGGGGGGGGGGGGGGGGCTCCCTCAGAATGAAAATAGATTAAGTTTAGGGTTAGGGTTAAGAAAAGTATACAGTAATGTTGCTATACCCATTTCACCCTCTTGCAGAAACCCTGACTGACTAAATATATTTATTACATGACTATAGTCTGCATTGAATAAATCATATACATGGGTAACATTTTGTTTTCTGGTCAATTGACAGTTGATTAATAACTACTTTTTAATGTTATAAAATTGTGTAATGATGTCTAAAATTTGCATCATGAATCGCGATGCAATGCTGAAATTAATGTTCCCTGATGCAGTCATGCAGAAATTAAAAAATAGAAAAAGTACATCCAATGTATTGGAAACTTTGACCTAAGCATTCGGCTTGCAAAATCCCAAATTTAAAACTGCATAGTATAATATACAGTGAAACTTCTACTTCGATGTTGAAGGGACTAAGCCAACACAAAACCGGTAGTGAAAATTATGCCTTGGGACAATATCTCAACCGTATTAAGATATTCTGTGCAGAGGTTGATATAACGACATTGGTCAATATATATACAGTATGGTACTTTGTCCTGTTCACCAGCCTTGGTGGCGTAATGGTTAAGCCATCAGACTTAAGGCTGGTAGGTACTGGGTTCACACCCTGGTACTGGCTCCCACCTAGAGCGAGTTTAATGACTCAGTGGGTTGTTCCACAATTTTTCATATGGAGGTTTTGATTTTCCCACCCAGAGCAAGTTTAACGACACAAAGGACTTTGATCATATGAGGGGAGGACTTACGGCTTAAGAGGGAGTTTTACGACTCAGTGGATAGGTGTAAGGCCAGTACACTGACTTCTATCTCACTGTCTACTAACAACTAACCGCTAACCCTCTGTCCTGGACAGACACAGCTCAGATAGCTGATGTGTGTGCCCAGGACAGCATGCTTGAACCTTAATTGGATATAAGCATGGCAATACGGTGAAATGAATGAATGAATGTCCTGTTCATTATTATGAATGTTATGATACATGCATATACATTTATGAAAACCAAAGGTTCTAAATGTGCAATACATTTTAGGTACCAGTAACGAAAGTTTATTATGAATACTTAGATATTCTAAAGTAATTGTCCATAATTGAATTGATAAAAAAAAGGAAGATTTTGTTAATGTAGAATAGAAGAACGTGATCATGCTTGACTTATATTAGCTGCATTTTAAATATTAATGTGGATCAGTATCAGCTGTTTCCAACCTTCTAATGAATATTTATGTTCTTGAGGTTCGTCTTTAATTAATTAATATTCTATTTAAAATTGTTGATTTTTATAACAAATAGGAGACTTACTTGTACATACATATATTACAATTTGTCAGAAGTGATTGAAAATGTTAAATACTAGTACTAAGTATTCTGAAATAAGCTATCTGCATAAAACTTACACCTGCTAGATCTGATAGAGAAAACAGTACTGGGTTGATTCATAATTAATGCAAATGATGTGTTATAATTATTATTTTAGTTTCCACACTTAGTTTCATCGAAACATTTATGTATTATATAAGCTGTATAATACTGATATGCATTTCCTTAAAGTTTTTATTTTACATTTACTCCAGTTTATTGTATCTTTAAACCAACTTACATTCCTCTTTTTGATATTTCACATTCCACTAAAGTTTATATGTGTTGTATGCTATTGTGCTCTGTTTTGACTTACACATTTTATTACTTTATTGAAAACCATATGGTTTATGGTGCAAGTTGTTGTTATTTTATATAGCGAAAAACCTCTTGTAGAGGGAATCTTTTATGACAACAACCTGTCTGTAAAGGACACTCAGGTTTGTTCTTTGTACTCAAGTACATTTACTTCTGTATAATGGGCACCTGCTAATACAGATCATATTTAATAGGATTTTTATGTGACCTTTATAGACAGGGTTGACCAGAGATGAAAATTAAATGTTTTTAAAATTCCAGATTTAAAAAAAAGTTAAAGATTGTTTTGTTTAGTGATACCAGTAGAGCACATTCATTAATTAATCATAGGCTGATTCACAATCAGTTCTGGATCGATCCCTGTCAATGGGTCCATTGGTCTATTTTTCATTCCAGCCAGTGCACCACAACTGGTATATCAAAGGCTGTGGTATGTATTCTGGTTGTTGGATGGTGCAAATAAAAGATCTCTTGCTACTAATGAAAAAATGTAGCGGGTTTCCTCGAAGACTATGTATCAGAATGACTAAATATTTGACATCCAAATGCTGATAATTATAAATCAATCTGTTCTAGTGGTGTCATTAAATAAAACAAACATCTTCTACTGACTGGGCTAACCTCCAGATGTTAACACTTATCTGAAAACTTTTCTTGTGCTTTGATGAAAAGCTCATTGTAATCCCTACCCCAACGTTTCAAGACCCGTCAAACCTTTCTGGATTTTTGATCCATCATTATTTTCATCTCTGGTCGACTAGAAGTTAAATCTAGTCAGTACTTTGTTTTTATATTATTTTATTTTATTTATTTTATACTGATTTTGCTATCATTTAGCACAGTTTTCATAAATTTGTAGTTTTTAGTGCAGACTAAACCTTTAGTGAAACAAAATAAGAAACTCAAAATCATGTGATGCATGTTGATGATATGGTCTACAAAAACAATAGCTTCAGCCAGTAGTTTTGGGACATTATTCTCAAGGCTCAACAATTTCAGAGAGTAAGTCATTTGCAACTCAAAATATGCTTTCTAATAATCGGGTTCATGAGCAGCTTTTGCTTTCCATCTTAAAGTATTATACATCTATAGAATTTATCTCAATATCTGTATTCTACTACTGCTTTTTAATTTCTAGCTTTTACTTCATGATTAAACTGAGAAGCAGCAAAAGCATTTAAAAGGTCACATGTTATCAAATAAGGACCTAAATTAGAGTGTCCATGTGATCCACCTTGAGACCAGTATGGTAAAAATGTTTTTAGTTTTTTTGTTTTTTGTTGCCAATATTGACATAAAATTATGATTTAGGATGCTGAAGTATGAAAAATGTTAATGTTACAAGAGACATAGTAAGGAACCACAACCCCTACTGAGAAAAATTCCTCCGTATGAATAACAGGGACAAAAGATTTGAAGCCTTTGATTATGTTGCATTCGTTTTCTTCCTAAAATACAAATATTTTCACATTTATATCATTGTGTATATTCTTTGTAATCAGAGTAAATGTCTTCCGTACTTTTTGTATCCTGTTGTTAGACCATCATTAAAGGCATAGTACCACAGATTACAAAGTTTTGTTTTTGTCACATTACTGGATAATGATACTATACATACCACTGCACTGCCCAATATGTTTTCAGTGATTCACAGCAGAGGATATTTTATTTACGTACTAAACCATTTCATATGACTTGAAATGTACAGTGCTATTTATAATAAGTTGTTTTGCAAATATTTTAAATGGATCACAGTTGTTTTTCTCATATACGGCTACATATTGTAGCTGTAATTCAGGTTTGAACTGAAATATTCTAGGTTTTACAGTATCAAATGTTTTCATCTACATGTATTACATCATTGTACCTTTAACTTACACATTACTTAAAAACTTTCTTTTATTAAATTGTACATTTTGGCAAATCCAACATATTTCTGCTCATTCTGTTTTTTGTAATGGCTCAAAATGCATTTTATACAAAACAGCAAAGGTACATACCATTAAAACTAGGGTCAGTGAATTTAAAAGTAATTTGAGATAAATGTAAATGTATATACATGTCACGTGTATTTTAAGGTAATACATGTATTTTGTTGGGACATTTAGTAAGACAACTGTCTGTGCTACTTTGCCTTTAAATTGTTATTTTTAGTTGAGTTTTATTTCAAATAAAGTGCACTGGTATTGAGGTGTTTTTTCATTCCCAAAACATGGTGATGGTGTGTTTAAACTTACACTGTAGTATGGTTTTGTTTTAGAACATGTTTATTTTTCTTTATACATGTGTTAAAATGTTTATCTGGTCATACACTTATGATAATTATATTAAATCAAAATTAGAGATATTTGTCATGTCTTCTTATGGTGCATTAACCTAAATTACATTCATTTAGTCAACCAGTGATGTCATTGGGGATGTGGTAAATTGGTAAAGAAACAGTTCCCCATACAATCAAACTACATGTACATTCACTTCATCACACTAAACAAAATTTATTGTATCTTTAAGAAATTACCTTCTCTGGGCCCCATTTTACAAAGTGATTTTAGCACTAAGATCACCTGAAGTGCATAGCTACCTTAAGCACTTAATGTTATCTCAGCACTGAAATCACTTCATAAAATGGGGCCCTGTGCATTCTAGAGGGAATACCTGGTAGATGAAAAAGACAACTGGTTTTCTGGTTTTGAATTACATGTAGTAGTTGCAGAGATTGAAAACCACCATTTAGCATATATATAAAGCTTCATCTTCTGGACAGGCATTTGCAAGTATATAGTCCCATGCTAGTATTTTATTTATACCAGTCTCATTCTAGTCAGATTCTTTAGTGACAAACTAGTAACCTTATGTAGTTCCACACATTTGCAGTTATGTAGTCCCATGCTAGTATTTCATTTATAGTAGTCTCATTCTTGTCAGTTTCTTTAGTCCAATACTAGTAATCTTATGTAGTCCCATGTATCACTTAGAAGTGTTGCATAGTTCCATGCCATAGTAGAAATAACCTAGTCATGGTAGCAGCTAGCCTAAAATATTGAGTTTGTTATTTTGGTCAGCAATAAAAGAAAATTTGTTTAAATTGGCAGGCACATAATCTGCAGAGGCTAGGCTACACCTAACATTTTGAAAATGTAACACCGTTTTGGTGCAGTCTAGCATATTTATGAGCTCATGGAATATCCCAAAAGTGTAATAGCACTCTAATAATAACAGGGTCTTACCCATTTAGATGACTTGGGCTTCTGAAATCCCCACCTCACCCCCACCCCCACCTGCTAGTTGCAACCATGGTGGCAGCACCATGTTTTTTTATGACTATAGGCATGGTAGTAAATGAATATGGGACTATTGAATTTTAAATGCCTGTCTGCTGGATGTTTTTTGATGTTCCAGAATTGATCACATGTTACGAGGAGGTGCTAAAGGCATTATCAATGTTATTAATTGTTGTAGGGCAATGACTCCAGTATTTGACCACTTAGGAAAGAATGTTTTTGTCTTATTGGTATTTGCCAATATTTATCTTCCTTCATACAGACTTACTGGCAATGTTATTCCTAAAATAGATCCAAGTTTTGTTTAAGGATTATACCCCAATAAGAGTAGGTTTGAGTGCTGCACTGAACTATACGGTTCAAAGAAAAAAGTTTGTTTTCTTTAACAACACCACTAGAGCACATTGATTATTTAATCACCTGCTATTGGATGTCAAATGTTTTATACTTCTGTCTCTTAGTCATCAGAATCAACCTGCTAGATTTTTCGATTAGCAGCAAGTGATCTTTTGGAAAAAAGAATGTTTACCCTGTTGCCCATGTTAAATAAATGTAAATGAGTATGGAAACTGATTAAGTACACTGGTCAAATACTGGGGCCAGTGCCTTACAGGTTAGTGGTTTATAAAACCATTACCTGCTGCTCCCTGCCCTTTATGTGATCAGTTCTGGAAACAGCCAGTACACTGGCCACAATGAAATGTGTTTGTCCCCCAATGACTTGTATCCTGACTACATGTAATTTACTGGATACACTGGTTCTGTTTTGTTGTGTCTGTTTTGCTTTGGTTTCAAAGTTAGTGCTGCCAAATTTGAATCTGGAAATAAATATTTACACAGTGTATTCATTTGTAGGTTGTGTTTCTAAGTTTTAGTGTGGAACGATATCCTCAGAAACAAGGGTTCCTAAGTATGTATACATGTGCATGCTTTAAATTTAGCCTAAACATCAATGGGGCCAATCTAGGGTCTACCATAAAAAAGTGGAGTCAAAATATTGCATTTAAATTACTATAAATTATCTTAGTGAATAAGAAATATAGAAAAGTTAGGGGGCACAGTATAATATATGCGGGCAACCAGTCATCCATCATTACATACAAGCTCTGCTATAGTTGATTCAAACTCCAAACCTGTAACTTTAACCTCATGATGATTATGATGACATTGATGACAACAATGATAATGATAGTGTCTATATATAAAACCAAGACTTTAGCATCATGTTTGGGACCTATAATTTAATTGTTTGTCCTGGATGTTAAGTTAAAGATCAAATGTACTTCCACCACAAGGGCTACTTTTGCCACTTTTCAGGAAGAACTGTGTATTATGTATATACTTCTCCCACGGACACAATAACATAAACCACGACCACTGATATATCAGTCAAGAAGAACTTTGGTGGTTGTAGCTATCCCATCTCTGTGTATGTGTGTGTGTGTGTGTGTGTGTGTGTCTCTCTCTCTCTCTCTCTCTCTCTCTCTCTCTCTCTCTCTCTCTCTCTCTCTCTCTCTCTCTCTCTCTCTCTCTCTCTCTCTCTCTATCTATATATATATATATATATATATATATATATATATCTTCTTTCTCTATCTGGGGGCAAGACGTAGCCCAGTGGTAAAGTGCTCGCTTTATGCATGGTCAGTTTGGGATCGATCCCTGTCGGTGGTCCCATTTGGCTCTTTCTCGCTTCAGCCAGTGCACCACGACTGGTACATCAAAGACTGTGGTATGTGCTATCCTGTCTATGGGATGGTGCATATAAAAGATCCCTTGCTGCTAATCGAAAAGAGTAGCCCATGAAGTGGTGACAGCAGGTTTCCTCCCTCAATATTTGTGTGGTCATTAACCATATGTCTGACGCTATATAACCGTATAACTGTTGAGTGCGTCGTTAAATAATTCATTACCATTACCATTCTCTGTCTATCCAGTGATCTCTCAATTCCAAACAAGTATCTAAATAACCTTATGTTAGCCACAGTTTAATATGTGCTGAGTCGCATTAAAGGGACATTCCCGAGTTTGCTGCATTGTAAGATGATTCCAACTAATAAAATATTTCTACGATTAAACTTGCATATTAAATATATTTTCTTGTTTAGAATATCAGTGTTTGTATATTCAATGTGTTTCTGGTTGTCTTAATATTTGTAAGAAGCCCAAACTGGATTTTGTCTTCAAATAATTTCGTTCGTAGGAAAAAAATCTTTTTTAGGAAATAAAATGAAATTTAACCTAGTACAAATATTAGAACAATCAGAAACTCGTTTAATATACAGCCACTAATATATTTGATATGTTATTACAGTCGTCAAAAAGTCTCTGATAGTTGATAACATCTTAAAAATTGCAGCAAATTCAGGAATGTCCCTTTAAACTAACATTCTTTACCTTTCCTGTTGAAAAATATGGGTTATGGGTAAAATATCTGATACAACTAATTGAGTTTTATATACTTTATATAGCATATACTGCTACATCTTATAGTCATAGCTCTTGTTATCTCCCTTTTATGGAGTGAAAAGGCAAGATATAGGTAATATTTCTACGATGGTGGCGACAGCGTCAACTTTAGATTTCACGGAAATGATCAATGTCGGTAAAATCACAGAACCAAAATTTCAGTTTCCATGATTATTATATCGAGCATGACTATTTAACAAAAATAATTATTTTTTAGAAACAGATTTTGATTGGTTCCAATTATCAGAAGGCATGGAACCGAAAAAGTGTTTCCCATGAAATTTGAAATCCTATGGCCTGTTAAAGTTTAACCTTAAAGTTTCAAAAATTTTAGATAGTTTCTCACAAACGACAAACTTGGTTTATAGTTTCACCTATGGATGTTTGTCACATAGAGTGCATTGAAAAATATTATGGTAGGCAAGACATTTAATTCTGCAGAATTCTATGGTAGGCAAGACATTTAATTCTGTGGAATTCTTGTTGCTGTTTAGACTCCGAGGAAGATGAGGTGACCGAGTCTCTAAAGGATAACCTAGCAAAGATATCTGACGAGGAGATCGCGCGCATGGTGGACCTGGTTCTCGAGGAGGACGACATCAACCAGGACGGCTATGTGGAGTATGCCGAGTTCATCACGGCGCAGAGACGCGCACAGCACAAGTTGGAGGAAACAGTGGTTACACAGGCCAGTGATGTGCCACTAACGGAACAAGAACAACAAGTACCTGATGTGCCACCAACAGAACAACAAGTACCATGAAAACAGAAATTCAGGTTGGTTTATTCCACAGTAACTGCTATTATTAGTCCATCATATGTCTGTCTGTCTGTCTGACTGTTTTGTTTGGCCCAGTAGAAAACATATATTGCTTGAGCAGTACTCTCTGAATGCGTTTCAAAAAATTTCTAACAATTAGATGGGTGATGTGCCACCAACAGAACATTAAGTACCATGAAAATGGAAATTCAGGTTGGTTTATTCCACAGTAACTGACCGGCCTTGGTGGTGTCGTGGCAGGCCATCGGTCTACAGGTTGGTAGGTACTGGGTTCGGATCCCAGTCGAGGCATGGAATTTTTAATCCAGATACCGACTCCAAACCCTGAGTGAGTGCCCCGCAAGGCTCAATGGGTAGGTGTAAACCACTTGCACCGACCAGTGATCCATAACTGGTTCAACAAAGGCCATGGTTTGTGCTATCCTGTCTGTGGGAAGCGCAAATAAAAGATCCCTTGCTGCCTGTCGTAAAAGAGTAGCCTATGTGGCGACAGCGGGTTTCCTCTAAAAAAATCTGTGTGGTCCTTAACCATATGTCTGACGCCATATAACCATAAATAAAATGTGTTGAGTGCATCGTTAAATAAAACACTTCTTTCTTTTTTCCACAGTAACTGTTATTATCAGTTCCCTACTGGTCCAATGTCTGTCTGTTTGTCTGCCTGTCTGTCTGCCTGCCTATTGTACAATGCCAAATATCTGGGATGACCTTGTTTGAAGATTTTCACACAATTATCTGATTTCACTTTCAGATTCTCAGTTTTGAAATGATAGAAACGCTGGTTTAAAATGCACCATAATGCATATAATATATACCTTAAGAACATTCACAAGTGGGAAAAATTATGCATTCCTATGAAGTAGGGTATGGTCTTTCATTGTTAACCAGACAAATAAAAACAAATTCTGACTGGCATAATATTTATTTTAAAAACTGAATAACAGAACTGGTACTGGTAACTGATTCATCATTTAATTTTCTGGAAAGCTGTGCAAGTGGCACATATACTGAATGATTATTTGTGTTAAATGTTTATGTCTGTGAACTTGTTATGTTATCATGTTGACAGGGATGACTGAACTTTGTTCTTCTTATTTCAGTGACAGTTTACAGTAATCAAAAGTGAATGAATGTTTATCTCTGAAAGCTGCTGATTCAAGAACTCTCTGACATTCCTTATTTTCTGCTGTTGTGATAACATACATGTGTAATTACGAACCAAGGACAACAAAGAATATACAAACTGCATTAAATGTTTAGATCAACAGAATTATATCACATGATTAGTTGGTGATCTCTTTTAATCATGTATTTGTGTCAAATATACCAAGATATATTTTAAGCTTTTAAAGCATTATCTTTTAAAAAATGGTCATGAATAAAATTTTACATCCATTTTAAATTACAAATTTAATCAGGTTTCTTTTAATTTATATGGATGTGAAACTTATTTGTTCAGTTTTAATTTTAAATTTTAAAAATGTCTTGACCATGTTCTAAATTTTAATCACAAATGTTTCAAAGATTAATTTTAGATTAATATATTTTTAAGTCTAAATATAAACTTTAGAAAATTATTATATTAATACATGCATTATAAATGAATTCTTGGTAGTTTGTGGCAGGGCAAACATATTCAAATATCCGAAATATACGGTACTATAATCTGATATCCAAATACCAACTTTATTCAATTTCATATGCATGTACAGTATTATTAAATAACATTATAAATAACCTATTATGTTTTAGATACAAGTTTTGAAACTTTGATAAAACATATTGAATACTAATTGGAACAAAAACTGTACAGAATAATAATATCTATATTTTATACATATTGTGTTTGTTAATTCAATGGTGTTTGTTAATGTACTGGGTAATGGCAGTAGTTTACCAGATAGGAAATCCAGCACTAAAAATCCAGAACTACTAATAACCAGAAAAAATACACATGTAACTGTTTTGGGTAATAGGTGTGTTGTGTGCATTATAATTTAATAATAAAATAGTTTATGTGAGATTTTTACTTTTAGAAGTGTGAATATATATATATTTTTTCAAATTTGAGTAAATATCAAAATTACTATCAAATATAATATATTAAAAACATGAATTCGAAAAACATAATGGGCTGAATTTAAGAAGCCTGTTTTCCGTAAACACAGATGTTTTAGCATTATGAATACATGTAATTACATGTAATTTGGCCCAAATGTTTACAATATCACATTACAGTTTTGATTTGACAAAAAATGTATCAACTTTAAATTTTTCTTGATTCAACAAATTGATAGGATAAATGAACTAAAATGTCTTTAAGCATGTATATTGCCAAGTTAGCTCTTTTTTGGAAAATGTATTATGTAATAGATTAGACAAATTGAACTTTCATTCAGATTTGACAGTTTAGCAAACAGTTTCTTAATTCCTGCAGTTTATTTATTATTTAGTTTGTACAGTGTCTTAATAATTCTCCACAGTGGAAAATAATCAAAATATTCCCAGTTTAGCCCTTTTCCTCTGTCTACTTTGGTATCTATCTTTTTCCTTCTATTTTGACAGCATCTTCTGTCGTTCACCTGTTTACCGTCCAACTTAACATTCCGGCCCTTGTCTCTACAATCATTATGGTTCGTGCTATGTATCTGCCATTTTCCATCAGCTTTTGCTATGGGCTGACAAAATTATGTTATATTTTATTCATGTTATTGTATGATTATTAATTTTTCAACTTTATTTATGTACACTGTAACATATATTGTAATTAGTGAAAGCATATTTGTGTTACATTTGTTTATTGTATAGCTATGCATAATTAATTCTGATTAATTTGTATTTTAACTAGTTATTTACTATTATTCTTAAACATAAAAAGGTCAGTTAATGAGGTAGTAATTTTGTTGCTTAGATAAAACTTTGTCCTTGGTATGTGCACAATTTATGATGAAAATGGTTAACAAATGTCCATATTTTTATTGTCTCGCTTTTTAAGCTGACGTCAAAAAGTGAAACATAGAATTGACTTTTTCAACTCCAACATTAAGATTTTGCATTTAGGTCCATTTCTCACAGACAGTAAGTTCAAGATCAATGAAACTTGGTTATAGTTACCTCCTTGTAGGTTCATCTCTGAGTATGATTTAGAAAGTTAAAATATAATTAAATTAAATTTTGTTTTTAATTTTAAAATTTATTCTTATTTTAAACTATATTAATTCAGAATATTACATCATAAATTATTTCTCTATTCAACAAATCAGTTTATTACTAGGCGAGACATTTAATTTCATGGAATTCTTGTTATCTGTGATAACAGCTATTGTATTAATAATTTTGATTAATTATGCATAATTATTGCATAATTCTGATTCTACATACACGAGATATGACTGTTTTATGCATAATGCATTAAGATTAATATTGTAGCAGGTAGATAATAAATCTTTTCAGTAACATGCCTAGTGAAATGGAGAAGATCTGAAAACTAGAATGATTATATATAATTATATATGAAACAGATTATCAAATTACAAATGGGTTTTTTCTCTCTGTTTCTTAGCAATTTGATGAAGAGCAAAGAAAAATATTTTTGTTTCCATGTTTGAGTTTTATTAAATAAAAATGTTTTACTCTGTGGTAGAATGCAATGTAGGGATGCTTTCTTTTAATGTTCTGTCACGACTTTAATTTAAAACATTTAATCAATATTAGTCATAAATGTGGTTATGTTAAATTCCTTGTACTTTAGGTTTTATGTAGTAGAAACAGATCAAAAAAATTATTTTTATATTTCGATGGGATTTTTAAGTTAAACTGTTTAATTTTATGTAGTTAAATTACTTTTTTATGACTTAAGTGACAAAATATACAGATGAAAGGTTTTATTTGTACTTTTATAAGTGATTTTAATTTAAAACACATGATGTAAAACTAAATGCTATTGTTATTTTTAATTCATCTCCCTATATTTAAATTACATACTGCTTTGTCCCAGGAAATTTAATTTACATATCATATGTCTGTGCAGGTTTACCAGGTTACATTCCGTAACATTATTAATGAATGGTTTGTGTTACTAATAGTACTGTACAAAAATGAAACATTGCAGAAAGTATGTATACACACATACACCATAATGTTTTTAAAACAAATATTTAACATTTGTCTTTGTTATTGTGTTAAATTTGTGTTTGTGATTTACTTTATTTACTTTATTTAATAGCATAAAGTAATCTAGTCTTGTGGATTTAATTTTTAAATTTAATTTTCATGGTAGCATTTGGTGCAACATTGCCTTATTTGTTTTGTATGAAATGTAATGAACAATACTGAAAATAAAAAAATATTTGTATAAACTGAACAAAAATTGTTATGATTAGGGAATTAGTTAAAAGCACTGACCCTACTTCACTTTGCATTTTGAGCTAATACAATTACCAAGACAACCGAAAAAAAAAATAATAACAGTGGAGTTGCCAATATGTATAAGTTACTCACCCTTAAAATAATGTGAGCAGTATCTCTGTAAAATACTATTTTGGTGCTATTACTGGTACTCTCTATAAAATGGCAGTCCATTTACAGACGGAGTGGGAACCATGTATCATGGTCATGTATCGTTTGAAATCAGTCATTCAGATATATATTGAATATGCTAATGTCATATTTGTAATCATCATGTATGTTACGGCTTATATTACAAATTGATAATTTATTTTGTTTTGACACAAATTATATTCAGTTTTCTTAGAAAAACTGACATTTGTTATGAGGGTGAAATACATATAAGTTGTAATTAATGTGTAAATTTTAAAACAGTACAAACATGAATAGCTAAAACTGAAGACAGTGCCTTTAATATATTTTCATTATTAGTGTTTATTATTAGTGATTTCAAGACCTGGGGCCCGTTTTACGAAGCGAACTTAGTGCTAAGGTCACCTTAGGTGTATAACTAATAAATGCAGTTAAGGTGATCTTAGCTTTAAGATAGCTTCATAAAACGGGGCCCTAATTGTTGTTATGTGCTGCACTATTGATTTTGTGTTAAAATATTACTTATATTATTTACATTTATTTGTGCAATGTTTTTATTACAGTTCAAAAACCAAGAATTGGGCTATTCAAACACATTGGTGCATTTTTGGGGTTAAGGTGGCGAACAAAAACTCAGATACCTCAGCATTTGTTTTCAATATGTTGTCTCTTCTCTCTCTGTGTATGCGTGCGTGCATAGGTGTGCGTGCACGTGCGTGCATAGGTGTGCGTGCACGTGCGTGCATGCATGTGTGTGTGTACATTATTTTTTTTTATTAAATGGACATTCCCGAGTTTGCTGCATTGTAAGAGTGCATTGCATCACTGGATTTTGTTGGATTCACTTCATTCTATAAATTAATGATTTTCATGGCATTAAGAAATACAAATTATATTTCCTGATATCAAGAAATTGACACAAATCGAAGTCTTTGAATCAAAAACTCTTCAGGGTTTGTTTTTAAATGTAAAAACAAGTCTAAATTTTAAAACTACTGCTTGACTAGAAAAACGGAACCAGAAACCTTTTATTTGTTTTTAAAATTGCATTATGTATGGTTATTTTTAAAATGCTAAGTACAATTAAAATGGAACAAGACTTCACCTTTATGTGTTATTGGTATGCGAAAAACTCAACAGAATAAACATTTTGTTCAAACACACGTTTGTGGTTTGTTTGTTTCAATCAACTGATTGTGTTTGATGGTTGTGAATTATGTTTGCAGGTAATTAAAAAATAAAGCAAACAAAAGTTGAAACAAGGGTCAAAAAAAAGTAAAATGTAAGTAGTGTTTTGTTTGTTAGTTTGTATGTTTGTTTTTAGGGGATGGAGTGGAGGGATATAGCTATACGCTTTCGAAGAAATGTGGAGGGCAACACATATTCTCGTAGACGTTGAAAGATGCCAGCAACAGAGGGGAGGGGACAGATACAGGTTTATATTTGCCTTTCAATCTGAACTGAATGTTTTTTTCTCGTTCCATGTGGTATGTGCTTTCCTGTTTGTGGGAAAGTGCATATAAAAGGTTGCTTTCTGCAATAAGAAAAATGTAGCGGGTTGCCTTTGATGATTATGTGTCGGAATTACCAAAATGTTTGACATCCAATAGCCGATGATTATTAATCAATGTGCTCTAGTGGTGTCGTTAAACATAAATTCTTCAATCTGAACGACAAAACCGCATTCAGATATCAAAATCGTATCTCTGCACAAGGCACAGTTGAAAGTATGTTAGGTAAATTCGTGATTGCTTCCATGATCCACTATCAGTTGCTCGTCCTTACGAGGACCGCCATTCTCCTAGGACATGTGTAACAGGTTTCATCCACCATGCACCGCTAGGAGGACTGCTACTCCAAGACTAGCTTAGATAACTCGCACAGGATAGATTTCAATGGAATATATACAGCTGTGGTGGCATGCACTCATTGGAATCACTGTTAAAAAAACAACAACAAAACAACTGTGTGTGTGCGTGCATGTAAAATTTTAAGATTTTATGGTCGGTACCCCTTCCAACGCCTATCATTCTGATCACCTCAACTTCAAATGTGTTGTATTGTGCACCTCAAGTTCAGACGTCTGCATATTATAACACATTCGCTATGGACAATAAGAACGTGAAAGTTGCGCAGGTCATCTGTAAATGCAGATCAGCACCGATTTGTTGTATAAAAGTCCTGACAGACAGGCATACGGGCTCCCATTTGTGTGTGTGTGTGTTGAGGGAGGGGCAGGGGGGGGGGGGGGGGAGTTGCCCGAATTAAACGAAAATGCCCGAATCTGGATAACAACATATTCATATTACCATTACTACCAAACAGCTATATAGGGTTGCAACCGAATCCCTACGCATTTATACATGGATTACAACTAATTTTAATGGTAGAATGATGGTAATAAATGGTAAAAAGGTATCAGGTTGGCACATCTATATAATGTTTGCCTGAATTTGAGGTTCTGCTCTACTCCTGCCTATGCCGACAGACCAATTTGACATATAGTGGTGTTAATCACAATACAATGACGACGACGATAATCATGATGACAGTAATAACAACATTGTTCTGTATTACATTTGACAGGTTTATTTTATTGTACATTTCTAGATGAACACATTACAAATACATTTAGATGTATAAACCCACAAATATTGTCTATGGTAATGAATCCCAGTTTCAGTACATATAACTATCAAAGAGACATTAAACATAAAATGTATATAAACAGTATTTACAAATAAGAATTCAATATTATTCAAATTAATGTAGATTACATTCTTTGACCGAATTCTAAACTTAAGAGTTGGGTCAAATATTGCACTGAACCATAAACAAAGTAACAAATAAAAATTGTAATACAAAACAACAAATAGATGTAATATAACAATATTGCACTATTCTAATAAAATCATGATTTGTTTCATATTTGGTGTAAAGAGAACTGAACAAAAAATGTTCTTTTATTAACAATACAATATAATGTGTAGTAGACCGTTGCGTTCGTTGTAGTTTTAAATATCGCAATATAGATGAATTCACGTGTACGAATGTAAGATTCCTAAACAATCGCAACTGATGAAGCGTACATTAGGGCAACGGCAATATACATGTAATATTATATACATTTTGATTACATACACCACTAATGATATGAAAAAAAAATTGTACAAGCTTATGTATAACAGTATGTTGATTGTTAATGATACATGTATTATGGAATGCAAAATGATTTTCTTTGGAAAAATCTTATGTGTCACCTTTTAGTATTTTAATATTGTTTATTAATGCAAAACACAACCATATGTTTCCAGTATCAAAATACCGGTTTGTTATATATTATATGTTATATATATATTATATATATACTGAGTGCCTTGGACTTATATATTGTCAAAATGTTGTGAACCCTCACATTTATGCACAGGACACATGACGCACAAATAGTTCAAAAACATTTTAAGATCATTTAGTGGCATAGCCTACTTAACTTTATGCACATCCGTAACTTATATTATTTTAAAAGACCCCGAAAATATATGTGTGTGTGCGTGCGTGCGTGCGTGCGTGTACATGCGTGTGTCTATTATTAGTTAAAGGTACAGAGTCTATAGACATCCAAACTCTGGCAACTCAAACACGTGTAGGTAGATCAAGCAGCAATCGTGTCGCCGGCTGTCGCATGTATGAGGTATGATTATAGCTCATAAGTTCACGGTGAAGAGCACGGGAATCAAACTAGATGATCGCTGTAGCTGCATTCTCCAGCTATAAAGTTTCAGTCCCCCCCCCCCCCCCCTCCTCCCCGCCCCTCTCGGATATGCTAATTTTTAAAACGGCTCCCAGAGCCAAACTTTACTTGATGTGATGAGCACTGTGTTACGTTTGGCACAAGCAGTCTTTTTGAGAAATGAATCGAGTTTGTCCACTAGACTTGCGTCTGGTACTGGAGTACAGAATTTGACAGAGATCCTGGATGGGCGTTGTTCATGCGCAGTGCAGTCAGACTCTTGTTGTACCAATCGTCTTCCGGTGTTTCCTGCTGGGAAGAAAAATATATACATGTGAGTATATCACAAAACTGTTCATTCACCCATCTGAGTTAAGTGCCATTCCATACACCCATCTATTGTTTTAGGGGCATCTGGGCAAAGAATGCACCCTATGAATGATGAGAACAGGCTGATTAGCATTAGGTAAGACAATGGCACCGATTTTTTTTCTCTCATAAAATTTGAAATTGAAGTGTCCGCTCTTGGAAATGCGCTTGGTAAGGGGTTGAGTCGCTGGGTGTTGTGATTTTTTGACTGTTTGAAATAGTGCTAAGTGAAGTATGACACTGAATGTTCAACTTTTAACTATTAAATTAGTATCACATTGCTTATCAACGTTCTGCCAGCTGTTTTTCGCTGAACGTTTGCAAACTATTTGATTGGTTACCGAAGTGGTCATTTAGTTTAACCTAATGTAGCGTAAAAACCAGTCTCTCAAGCCTTAGCGAGAGACGGCTGGCTAGACTAAAACCTGGATCACTAATTCACTATGACCGAAACTGTACTTACTAAGTTATAATCCGCGGTCATGGGAAACTGTTGCAAAACCGGTCTAGCAAACGTTGGACTAAAAGCTGGATCATTAATTCACTATGACCGAAACTGTACTTACTAAGTTATGGGGAACTGGTGCATAACCAGTCTAGCAAACGTTGGACTAAAACCTCAATCACTAATTCACTAAGACCGAAATTGTACTTACTAAGTCTGCGGTCATGGGGGACTGTTGCAAAATCAGTCTAACAAATGTTGGACTAAAACCTGGATCACTAATTCACTATGACCTAAACTGTACTTACTAAGTTATAGTCCGCGGTCATGGGGAACTGTTGCACCTGTCTCGGCATGGCCATCGCCATGTTGGAGGCCTGCATGGAGCCCATGCTGGAGAACTGCGCCATGGCCGGGGAATACGAGCTGTTCATCTGAGGGTAGCGCGCCATCGAGTTCATGTTCATGTTCATGTTCATGTTGCCTGGCGACGGGTAGGCGTAGGGTCGGGTGTTCGTTGGGTAGATGTTCCGCATCATGCCGTTGCATGTCGGGATCACAGGGGAAAGTGACTTGGCCAGCTGCTTCTCCTGTTTCCGGTATTTAGCTCGTCGATTTTGAAACCAGACCTGCAGATAGAAGAAAATGTATGTATTTAGTTATTTACTATGATAGAAACAAATGAGGGATTCAAACAATTGGTATTGTAGACCAAATATATATACATATATATATATATATATATATATATATATATATATATATATATATATATATATATATATATATTGGCAGTGTTCTAGTTAGCATTCATATCCTAGACATTACTGCCAAAGACTGGCTAACACAGAGTATATACTACACGAGTGACCGTTAAATACCATTCATCGTATGAGGACTTGTTTTAAAACATATTTTACGAGCAAGAGCGAGTTGGATAAGTCTTAAACAACGAACTACGATATTAATGGCATAGAATTGACAGCATTCTGTTTCATACATGTCCTTAAATGCAAACGTCTTTTTCAACCAAATTTTTATTTACAGCGCTGATGTCCAGAGTCAGGCCCCCGATCATATCGGAGGTCGGACTCGGGATGGGCGTGTTCGAAACCCTAGTGGTATATGAACACGTTAAACTAGTTACCTACCTGCCTACCTACAGCGCTGACCCTAACACAGTTAACTTAGACAAGATAGGTGAAAATCGGTACCGGTAATGCTAATTTCAATGCGTGTTTTAATTGTGTTAGGTAATAATCTCCTTGTAGCTACGAATTACAGGTCTTTAAATCCCACCTCCCCCAAGAAAACAAAACAAAACACACATGAATAAAACGAAAATAAATAATAAATTATGAATACATAAACAAGAATGAACGCACGTTATTACATACGACATAATGCTGATAATAATTATGCTGATGATTGATAATCGTGGTGTTAAAAGTGATAATAGAATGAAAATGGAACATTTTGAAATTACAAGTTAATCGGTTTGTAATATACCCTTAAAAAAAGTAGTGGAACTCTAAGAAGAATTTACAATTGCCAAAATTGTAAGGTATATTAGCTGTGGGGAATATGATAACAGTGAATTAATTGAGCAAACATTACAACCGGTAGTTAAGTATTGCAGTAGGATTTATGACCACCAAAGATCTTGAAAGACGATTGGGGTCAGAAGTGAAATTTGAAAGTTAATGGGTTTTTTTATCAGTAAATCGCAAATTCAAACAATACAAATGACTAAAAACAAAACAATAACAACTATGCTCAACAGAATGAAAAAGATTGACATAAATAATGTTCTACAGTGATTAATGGACCTTCCTTGGAAATTGTCAAAATCGAGAATGACTCCCCACGCACGTGTACGGGGCAACTGCGTGATGCATGTGCAAACTATGGAATGTGTTTCAGTGTGTTGATAAACAAACCTGAACGTTCTTTACTTGGATGTCTGTGGTCAAAACGTATGTTCGGTCTAATAGTTGATAACATTAATATTTCAATACTTCTTTTTTGAAGAGTATATATACTAGCAAATATAAATGACAAAACAAAATCACAAACATAATTCTCATTTATTTTAATTGTACAATATACAGTAAAACAAAACAAAACCCCACATTCAGATTTTATTAATTTATTTTAATTCTACAGCAGTCTAACAATACACGGGAGTCGAGTTCAATCAATCCTAAAGCAATTGCGACGTGTTTGTCCCACATATTTTGCATTCCAAATCAGACGATTGCAATCAAAGGAATGGACTAAACAGCAGCAACAGGATTCTAAGACTTTGCCCAACCTCGCTCTGTGTATTGATTTCAATTCTGAAAACAATCAAATTGGGACGAACCCCGAGTCCGACCGAAACCGGAACCAGCACAGACCCAGCACGTAACGGCGCTGGCGGTCAGCGAACATGGCGTGATGGGGTTTCCTCCACCGCTCGGCCCGCTCGTGAATCACTTGGACGTACTCTAATAGAGTTTGCATGAGAAATTCCCTCTGCCAATGGGATGCCATTTCGGAAAGAGATGCTTCTTTTGAGCCCCTTGGAAATCTTCAAAATGTCTTGGTAATCGAATTACGTTTGAAATTGATGTTTCCTAGTCATTTGGATGTCTATTCAGCGTTTCAATTAGCGTCCTTTGTAAATAGCTCTATTACAAGCGATAACTATGACAAATCTACACCTGCCCACAAGCCGATCAATAGACCCCGAGCTCAGGCGCGTGCTCCAAATTTACGACCATCGGTCGCGCTGTTCGCGCCAAACCACAGCTATTTTGATCATAATTCTCCCAGACGCATGTTCAAGTGAACATTCCCATGTCCAAAGTGTCGCATGTTTTTGTTTGTGTTGGCTTCCCTGAGTGTGTTCGGGATTTCCTAGAAATGATTGGACGTTTATTTTGACACCAATTCTTTCTCCAGAAACGATTTGGCATTTACCTGACGCCAACACTTTCTCTTGAAAATATTTGACATTTATTTTGACACCAAAACTTTCTCCAAAAACATTTGACATTTATTTGACGCCAACACTTTCTTTATAAATATTTGACATTTATTTCACTCCAACTCTTTCTCTAGAAAAAACTTGACATATATATGAAGCGAAATGATTCTCTGAATGGAGTTTGGCGTTTATTTCCCCTAAAATGCTTATCATTTATTGAAATTAAAATGTTTCTTTTAAAAAAACTTAACGTTTGTTTAACGCAGAATATTTCTCTGGAAAAGATAAGAAATGTTTCCTAATATATGGGTTGACTATTATTTGGCACCTTTTCTTTCCCATAACAAAAGATTTCATGTTATTTGACGAAGTCTCTTTTCATAAAAACATTTTTATGGAAACAGTTTTCACAGAAGGAATTTGACATTTATTTGACACAAAATCTTATTGAAGGAAATGCCTATTTTTTTAAATGGCAACAGTAGCGTAATTGTAATTTTTAGACTATGGGTATACGCGTATCATGTTTCAGCAGACGATAATCCAAAAAGCCAACACAAATATGAGCTTTTGCTTTCACTCCCACCATAGTAATAGTTCTACGTCATTCAGTAATAACTACCATCTTTCATTGCCACCACAGTAATAGTTCTACGTCACTCAGTAATAACTATCATCTTTCATTGCCACCATAGTAATAGTTCTACATCATTCAGTAATAACTACCATCTTTCATTACCACCATAGTAATAGTTCTACGTCAGTCAGCAATAACTCCCATCTTTCATTACCACCATAGTAATAGTTCTACGTCAGTCAGCAATAACTCCCATCCTTCATTACCACCATAGTAATAGTTCTACGTCAGTCAGTAATAACTATCATCTTTCATTGCCACCATAGTAATAGTTCTACGTCATTCAGTAATAACTGGTGAACTATTCATCTTCCATTGTCTTCAGAGTAATTGTTCTATGTCATTCAGTAATAACTAATGAATTGATCATCTTCCATGGCTAAAAATTAAGAAATGAAAGGGTATTCTCTATTTCCAGCGTTCTGCGCTCTGCCATATCGTCAGTTTCTGACACTATTTTTCATATTGCATCATAATGTGAATTCCACGCAAAACTGGACACGGTTATGAAAATTTATGTTTTTCACTGTGCGGAAATTATCTTTTAAGATTGCAAAGTACATCAATAACAATTTATTGCAATATTAAAAATCGACTCCTCGTGTTTTATACAATTTCCCGTATGTTGATGACGACATTACACTCATAAAAGTTAGAAAATAACCATTTGTTAGACACCTAGTAGCTATAAGTTGAAATGTACTAGGGGTGTCGTTAGATGAACATTTATTTCTTTATTTCCTGTCCAACGATCTCGTTTAAGGTTTGTGTTTTTAAAAATTATATTAAATATGTAATGGTTACTTTGTATCAAAATGTGGTAAAATATATTGGTGATTCCGCATAAAGTATGTGATTTGAAGTCCCGTAAAGGTGAGCAACACAATACTTTAGTAACTGTGTTGAATTGTTACCTCTGTATTGTTAAGTTATCTGATTATGTATCCGTTAGCTGCACAGAGAAGGCAACTTTAAAATAAACCACCACAAAAAGGGGAAAAAAGTAAAACGAAGACAATACCGAAATCACTGTCAGATAATAATTACCCCCCAAAATAGTTATCGGTTAAAAACAAATGTGCACAGAACATGTATATATAAAAAAGCTATAAACGACAAAAGACCACACACACACACACACACACATACATACAAAAAAAAAATAAAAAAAATAAACCCAAAGCTATAAAAGACACCCCTCCACTTCCTCAAAAACTGATGGAACTGACGGACAAGTCTTGCTGTCTTCAAGACCTCGTCTCCAGATGGGGAACTAAACTGTACCAGAAGCAGCAGCACCTCCAGCTTTCGTGCTGGGACGTCAGAGAGTTGGCCATTGTGGCCGTTGCAGTCTCAAATTTGCAAGCCTTATGAAGCGCGCTACTCCCCGTGAATTAGAAGTACCTCTGTGAGTGGTCTTCCCGGGATCGTCTCGCAGCGCGAATCATAAGAAATTCCTCTCAGAGTCGCCCGTGTCTCGGGAGAGCAGGAAGACTAATGAAAATTGACAAAGTTGCTAATGGAAAAGTCTTTGAAGATCCTGGCCTCCGCTCGACGCTCTGTTTTCGGAATATTTTCCCTAGATCGAACAGCCACCAAGCGAAGTGTACTAGCATTCGTCATTTGCGAAATCCAATTTCTATTTACCCCAAAGCAGCAAAGATTTGCAAATACTGTCACATAGTGAGAGAGAGGCAACTTCGTTAGATTCTAAACGCTGGCAAACTCATTTAAACATTTTGCAATTGACTGCACCTAGTACGGTTGTTATAGAATTAATTTTTAGCGAATTGTTCGGGTCGTATCGATGTAAATTGTTTTAGCATCAGCTGTAAGACGACATAAAAGATAAATAAGATTTATCATCGATACTCTGATTATTGATCTCGGCAGTAAATCAAAACATGGCGGACCGCTGTTAATAACGATACAGTCATATACTCCATTTATAATGATACAAGTGCATAGGTATATGAGATGGTGCTACACAGCCTTTGATATACAGGTCGCGGGGCAAAAGTTGGAACGGAAAAAGACTCAATAGATCCACCGATGAAATTCGATCCGCAGGCAGAGCTAAATCCCGCCTCAGAAAACAATGAAAATACGATGTGTATAGTAGACATAGAAAGACACATTTGCAGAGCTTAGATTGTTGACAAAAATACTAAGGTTTGTTTTATAGAAATTAAAAAAGAAAACACAAACAAGAAGCGCACATATCTATGGCATAAAATAATACGGTTTGTATAGTAGACATGACATAGAGAAATGCATATATCTATAACATAAAATAAGGTTTTAATGGATGCATACATAAATATATGACATGATAGGCGTAAAGGAGAAAATACGTATGTTAATCTACGACAGACGTATGAAGGTTTTAACAAAATGTTATTTCTGTAATAAACGCAGAACGACGAATGCATAGATGTATGACATTTAATAATAATAATAATAATAATAATGAAATTTGTGTTACTGACATGGAAGCAACATATATTCAGATATGTGACTGAAAATACACAACATACCGTTATTACAGTAGATATGAGGGCGAGGAGAATGATGCATGTGTATAGATCCAGCTCATACAATAATGTTTGTATCATATACTAGGAAACAACAAATGCTTAGATATATGTCACAATAATAAGGTATGTGTGAAAGATATTAAAACAACAATCGAATATACATGTATATTGTAATTATATATTTATATCACAAACATAGAAAAAGCCAATGTGTCAGTTTATTATAGACCCGGAAATAACACATGAAAATAAATATATAATGGTTTGTTATTGTGTGACATACATGAAAACAGAGATGCACAAATACATACATACGAAAATAATGTCTAAGTTACAAGTATTCGTATATTATTACATTACAGGGTATTTTTTATTCACATTGTCTATAGTAAACTGCTGTTAAAATATATTTAACATGTGTACAAGTATTCTGATCTGTGTTTGCTGTGCTAAATTTATAAAGCTAATTATATTGTGTGTGTTGTATTATTTCGTTTTCTCTCGCTCGTCGAATATAACAATTCGAAAAACCGTTTAATTGAATTTCGTAGAATACATAATATGTGCATAGTATGCTCGAGTTCTGTTTATATACAAGCGAATACACGTTACAAAAATAACCCATACTTTGTATTATAATTGGACACTTTCATAGAACTTATAAACATGGCAAATAAAGTTGTTTCTTGTTATTGGCGTGTGTGTGTGTGTGTGTGTGTGTGTGTGTGTGTGAGAGAGAGAGAGAGAGAGAGAGAGAGAGAGAGAGAGAGAGAGAGAGAGAGAGAGAGAGAGAGTGTGTGTGTGTGTGTGTGTGTGTGTGTGTGTGTGTGTGTGAATTTTTGTTTTTGTTTGGTTTTGGGGTTAGTTGTTTGGGGTTTTTTTCTGTCTCGTGTTTCTTTTTTACATATTATTTTCTGTCCACCCATAGCGTGTTTAGGACGCCGAGCGCTCGTGGTTACCTGCTGCATTGATTTTGTGACTAAAGTTAAATGAATGTAATAGGATAGGAATCGTTATTGTTATTCTTGTTGTTGCTCTAGTGTTTGTAGGAGCTCAAAACAATGTCTATGACATGACTATAAAAAGCATTCTACTGTATTTTATCACTCATCAATAATTATGATTTATTTTTCTCTAATATCTTACCAAAGTGTTTTGCGTGAGAGTAAATGAACCGAATAATCTGTATTATTAATGTTGATGATTCCGAGTTGTCTGTGTAATTTCGGTACATACTGAGAAAGTACATTTAGCAGTGTCGCCCGCAGCGTACATTTTCGCGCCATATTTATCCATGGACTGGATCACGCTACTACCATTGCCAAAAGAAAGAAACATCACTATCCAAGTTTTATGTTTTTAAAGACATAACTTTATTGTTTTGTTTTATTGTTCTTTATATGTAATGTTCGGAACATATATTGTAGATGAAAAGTTATATTTCTTTAATGTAGATTCGAATATGCCCTAATATGTCTTTGCAGGTATCGTTAGTTAAATTGTTTCTACTTTTTTTACTATTAGATTTTCTGGAGATTAACTAGTAAATATATTTTTTAAAATGCAGTGTACTTCAATACACCACATACATTCAATACGCAATTTTTAAAATACAACTTAGACACACGCTTGGCTTGTTACATTTGATTTTAGAATAATTTATAAGTAGTAATAAAGAAAAATATTAAATGTGGTAAAAGCTGATTTTTCTAGAAAAACATTTCCAAACTGTTCTTATTGTTTCTTAAAATATAATAATAAAAAGTAACCTTTCCTTTAATACACCTGTTCTCATCCAATACTATACGAATGTATGGTTTACATATTTAGAGAAATCTTAAATATTGATTAATAAAGGATAGAGATAGGGCATATTTCATCCAAATATGAATGATATTATATTTAAAAATAAGGTTTTAAATATTTACTGTATTTTGTTAAACATTGCATTTTAACCTCACATTTGTTTTTACAAATAAACTAAAATTATTCATTTTACATTCTGAATAAATATTTTGGATGTGTGATTTTCTATATCATTATTATTAGTACAATAACTAATATAATTCTTTGTCTACTGTTGCTCATTGATAATTTCAGTATGTTTTCGTAATTTTTTGTATTTATTTTCTGTAATATATTAATTGATAACATTTGACAGTATACCTTTAGACAATATCAGCTATTAAATGTGTAAACTAGTATAGGTGCGACAATACGGTTGGGATCGGCGGAGGTGGTAGATCTCTTGTCAGTATATTTATTCCTTCCTTTTTACAGTTACATGTAATCAAACACTATTTAAAATTAGCTACAAAATGTACCGTTGCGTTACAGCATTCCTGGTAATTAACGCTTAACTGAGATCAGCATGTCAAAAGACTGATTTTCAGTTTTAAAATAATGTCTGTGGCTGTGTCTGTGTCTGTCTGTCTCTCTGTCTGTCTGTCTATCTATCTATCTATCTACTTTTTTTTTTATCTAAACGCGAAACGCTCTAATTTATTCAGTCTTTATGTCACAGGTATATGAATCGCTATGTTAACGGAATACATTCAACAACAAAATATTGCCTGGAAATACATGCATTTAATTTGTGTCAAAAAGTATATTGTTCCACCAACAATACTTGTACTTGTATAGATATTAAGGTATTTGACTGAATTAATTGTGGCTACGTAGCTATAAATTAAAAAATATAATTATATTGAATTAACGTTAGCCATTTAAACTAGCTTATTTTAACTACGTATACATGCAGTATATATTTCAAGTGACACAAAATCGTTGAAATTCTGATATCGATTCATTCAAACAATCAGTAAACGAAGGCAATAATACAGCTTTAATTCATTTGGGATTGCCGACGAGAAGTGATATATTTGGCAACAGAAATGTTTTGAAATCCTTTAAATTCCATCCAGAATTAATTGTCAAGTTTGTGAAACATTTTGACTTCTATACAGTTTTAAGGTTTACTTACCTGGATTTTATGTATTGTATTATACTTTTCCCCACAGATCCTTACACTGTGGTTTTACATAAGTATATATAAATATTTTCATATATTTACCATTTGTGACACCCAATAGCCGATGTGTATTTTTGTGCTGGGGTGTCGTTAAACATTCATTCATTCATTCATTCATTCATTCATTCATTTGGGATTTTATTTTTTAGTTCAATTTGTGATCGTCGATGAAAGATTTATAAAGAAAAATTCTGTAAATCAAGCCATTAAAACAAAAAGTATTATTAGAAATATATTTTTTTCAACATCTGTGCACTTTAGACTTTGCTTCACTTAGTTTGTTTTAAGCTATCCTCGAACGCAATTAAACTTTTTACACTTTTGCAAAGGAATTGCCTTGAGCCATCTTTCTTAAACAAAATTCTTTTCGTACAAGAATTAATTACTTCTTCTAGTGGCCCGTTAAGCCTGATTCTCGGTCTGTTAAGAATTTAACCACCAGGCCCAGACGGTCGGTACCGTAGAAGTCACGCCCCACGAGATTTCAAATGATGTTTTCCTTTTTATTCTCGCGCGTTCGAGACAACGCGAGAATTCGGCCCTCTCTAAGGAGTTCCGTAGAACAAGTGCGTGATAATGGTTGCTAATTGGAGACAACATTTTCTCCACTCATTCATTTCCAGCGCGGTTTGGGTTTAGGGATCAAGGCTACGCCAGGCCACCCCATGCGTACAAAATAATTGATAATAATTGACGGCGCACTCGGCTCGAAGAGTAATCAAAAGTCGAATCGTGAGCTGATTTTTATAGATATTATTCTATTAAGATAACCGAAACTGCAAGTATAACGGAAAAACGTATGCCAGGCGTCGACAAAACTGATCAAATAAAGCAAAACGGATTTTTATTATTATATTTATTGAATTATTGTAAACCTGTTTGCCAATTTACGAAATTCAATAAGACGCTGTATGGCATAATAGTTTCAACACACACCACTTATACGCGTAAATGAAATATATTTGATATTGATACACTTGTGTTCTTCGACAAATGTTTGCGGGCAAGGATGTAATTGTAGAGGTTTTATAATTATATATCTTTATTAACGGAATAAATGAAAGAAAACTTAGCACTAGGTGTCAAAGGTTTGTGAATAAGTGAATGAGTACAACTATTCCGCAGTCATATATAAAGGTGTGATAAGTAAAATATATCACAATAACGTATTTTAGTTATTTTAAACTTCATCACAATTGTTTTTCTTTAAAACTATTTAATGAATAGATTAACGACACCCCGGTACATTTACGGTCAATCCTATAGAAATGTTTTTCAGAACTGATACACAAAATAAAACCATAATTAAAAAGAACTATGACTCGTGGAAAGTAATACAATTATTTAAATATAATATATACTCACGGAAAAAAAGATAATGCACACCAAATAAAATGGTCTCAAACTAATTGTAAGGTTAGTAAGTAAGTTTGCACCATAATATTGCAAATCATCTCATAATGTTTACGACTGACCAATAAATAAATAATTTCCTTAAAACAATAAGATTTTTCCTTCATTACCAGAGGAACATTTTTCCGTGAGTATATAAATATTATAATGTCAAGATCACTTAGCATTATATAAAAAAATTACAGCATAGAACCACCAACAATATTTCACAAAATATTAAACATATTAGAAAAAAAACGTGTTCCTTACACACCCGTTGGTGAGAATATCATTCGTTATTTTTGATAACACATATTTGTTAACACATGTGTGTTAACACATGTGTTAACAATTTCAAAACATACGACTGGCTGCTCCTAGGTGATGACCAGGTCACAAGTGCCATGCATCCAATGAAAAAACAACACAAGGGAAATCGATTACATTGTGACGTATAGTTAACCTGACGATCATGTGTCTGTGACGGGCAAGTTAGCTACAAGTGCAAAAGATTGTAAATATCATTTAGTCGAAAAATATGTTAAAATTTGCTTAAAATCTGTTTTTTGAGTATATGTAAGAAATAGAATAATACATTGGTTTGATACATTTTATCGTTGTGAGATAAATGGTATCTAACGGCCACTCGTGTATTATTCTCTATATATAGAATTTAAACTAATCAATGCTTTCAAAATTATGTTTAAATTTTTGAAGAAATTCTATGCTGTATTCGACATTTCCATAGGAGAAATTCGTAAATAAGGTAGCCACCCCAACATCACAGGGAAAGTATGATGTATAGGATCATTAAAGTACACCATTTAACATTGTATAGTGACACCAATTTAGTATAATAATATTATAACCCCGTTTATAAGAGAGAAAAAGGTGAGCTTCAACAACGAAATTCCATAAAGCTAGGGTGGATTGGGTTTTTTTCGGAACAACATTGAATATACAGACACTGAAATTCGATTTTATATATATATATATATATATATATATATATATATATATATATACTTAACTCCAAAAGAAACGCGAATACGTAGATTGGAGGTTTTGAGTGCACTCATTGAAATACGTCCCAAAGTTCTTAAAATAATCGTTTCTATGAAAAACTTAAACAATTCGTAAAGATGAGATTTCATGTTATTGACATGTTAAAAATCGAGGTCGCATTGTCATTTGAAATGTCAAGGCCATGGCGCTTCTTCAATGGCGTCACATGCCACTCAAACATGTCCACTAATAGCGGGTGTGTCCGCCATTGCTGGCCATGACCGCCGCACACCTCCTACCCATGGAGAGGAAGAGGTTCCTGATGAAGGCCCTGGGCACGTTGTTGTAGGTGTCCACGACGGCCTGGCGGAGCTGCTGCTGTGTCACCACGGGAGCAGGACGTTGGTTCATCATGCGCTGAACCTCGTCCCACAAGTGCTCGATGGGGTTCAGATCCGTGCTTAAAGCTGGCCAGTCCATTGTGATGATGTTGTGCTGTGCCAGGAATGCCTGGGTGGCCCGTGCCGTGTGTGACCTGGCGTTGTCGTGCTGGTAAACCATCTGACGGTGACCCGCGAAAAAAGGCACCACCACAGGCGTGAGCACTTCGTCGATGTAGCGCTGTGCTGTGACGCCCCTGCCGCGTCCTCGGCCGTTGTTGTCGAAGATGACAGGTTGTACACGACGTCCCCAGGATATGGCACCCCACAGCATGACGGAAGGCCCTCCCCAACGGTCCCTCTCCATAACACACGCATCTGTGAAGCGCTCACCTCGACGCCTCCACACCCTCATACGACCGTCGGCCCTATCTAAGCAGTAGCGGCTTTCGTCGGAGAAGACGATGTTCTGCCACTGTCGGTTCCGCCACTGTCGCTGCAGAACAGACCAGTTGTGTCGTGCAAGGCGGTGTCGCTGTGTGAGACGTTGTCCAATGTACGGTCGACGACAGTTCAGATGGATGGCGATCAGACGACGTCGTACCGTGGTGTAGGAAACGGGGCGGTTGTGGGTTCCCACTGTCTGCCGGGCTGTTGTGGTGGCTGGTACGAACCGATCACGCATGTGAGTTCGGACGATGTAACGGTCCTGGCGCTGTGACGTCACTCTGGGACGGCCGCTACGTGGACGGTCGACGACGTTGTTGTTCTGTAGAAATCGGTCTATGAGACGGTAGATTGTCGAGACATGGACACCGAAAGCACGTGCAACCTGCCTGGCATCCATTCCGGCCTCCAAATTCCCCAAAGCTCTATGTCTGGAATCAGCGTTAAGTCGTGGCATCGTTGTATCGCTACTCGTAAAATGAGTTGAACATTGCTGTCTGGCGTTTCTTTTATACCCAGGCCTGGTAGTGTTTCACGTGCAATTCGCATCTTTCATGATCCACCCGTTTTGCATTCCAGATCGATTTTGGTCGTCAATTTCAGCACGTGCGTGACGTCACACTGTACTCGTTTTTTTCATGCGTTATGTGGAATTGGATACGCTGACAAGATGGCTATTGGTCAACTTAATCGATTTGTACATAGTTTATTCAAATGTGGGTTTTTTAATATTTTAAAATTTTCGCGTTTCTTTTGGAGTTAAGTATATATATATATATATATGTTATGTAATTTTAATCGTTCAAAGATTTTATTAGTAGGAAACATCTTACAATAGCAGAAATCTCACGACAGGCTTTTTAAAACTGCAATATAATATATAGATGTATTATGTAATTCCTGTCCCAACAAGTGCCCCACAATTGCTATATGAAATGCTATGATATCGTGGTGTCCTGTCTAATGGAAACATATAGCGGGGTTTCCTTCAAGACCACGTGTCAGAATTACGAAATGTTTGACATCCAAAAGCCGATGATTAATTAATTAATGTGCTCTACCTGTGTCGTTAAACAAAATAAATTGTAACTTTTTATAATAGATCACCCACCTTAGTGTTCCTATTCCTTGGTCTTTCGGTATCGCGCTCTATTTAGCACTCCAATATCGGGGCATGATAACTCCACTGTGATGACAGACTTGTATACATGTATATGAAGACAGATGATAACCGTTCATAGCAATAACACAGTGAGTTTATTCAAACAGTAGGTGTATTTGTACTTTGTATTAAATCAGGGTTCGAGAAATCCACTGGCCCTCGGTCCCGGCTAGTTTATTTTTTGTCTTAGGCTACTGGAAATGATCAACTAGATTACTATATTACATAGGGTACTAGCCAAAATTTCTGTAAGAGCTAGTGACTTTTCGAACATGTGTCGAACACTGTGATTAGTAAATTGTGTTATAATATGATGAGCCGAGATTGTAACATTGATAGAAAGGTTAGCTCAACACGGAGAGAAAGGCAAAGAAAGGAAAACATTTTTTATTTAATGACACACCCAACACACTTGTATTTACGGTTATATGGCGCTGGATGGAAAGAAGGGTGACAGAAGTTAACAAATTGCATATGAACCTTGTAATTAAATAAAATAACGGAAACTGAATATGTTTCTATCTACAAAAGGATTAAATGGACACATATGTAAGACAAAGACTTAACTTTTACGGATCACAAACCAAAGACAATTAATAGACAGCCCAAATAGCCGGCCTCGGTGGCGTCGTGGTTAAGCCATCGGACATAAGACTGGTAGGTACAGGGTTCGCAGCCCGGTACCGACTAACACCTAGAGCGAGTTTTTAAGGCCTGATTGAGTAGGAGTGAGGCCAGAGCGAATTTTAATGTATCGGTGGGTAGGTGTAAGTCCACTACACCCTCTTCTCTCTCACTAACCAATAACACACAAAATTTGAGTACTTTTTTTTATAGGTATCCAATACATGTTTCAAACACAAGGCTACTTGACACAGTGGTACTAGATGAAATAAAATTACATACATTTTTGCCCAAATGAAACTCACATTTATCAGCAATCACAGGCCTTATGGTGTTAATTAAACATCTCTATCAAAAGTTGGGTGCACCTCAACCTTTGACCCAGCCGGAAGTTATTTGGTTTAGTACTACCAATAACACAAGCAATACTCCACACACACTAATACTAAAATTTGAAATCGCATATACATGTACATGTTTAACTTTTATATTACGTATAAAACAGAGGGAAAAAACCCCTCAGAAACTCATTAAAATATTAAAGAATACTAATTTCTCGCCGTCCGCTTCCGTGAATTATTTAATTTCGGAATTTAACAAAGTGAACACTTGATTACTAACAATATTGATTCTAGATGTGTAAAAGGTCACGGCCGGGGTGGTGGGGTGACAGACTGTTTCTGTCCACATAGAGTGATCGTCTGCGCGTCAGGCGAGGTAATTAGCGAACAGGACCCAAATCACTACCCAGTGCTCCGTGTACGCACCTCGCAGCCATTGCCTGACCAACTGGAATATTCTATTAGGACAAATATTCTTGAAGAGGAATTCTTTGAACTCCCGCCGCCCATCCATCTGTCACCTTACTTAGTCCGTCGGTCCATCGTAGCAGTCTGTTTCCTTGGGTACAAGGCCCCAGAGTGACAAGACAAAGATTGTTGACTTGATAATACAATTGGAGGGTTGGTGTACTCGTCTTGACTTGATGGTCGTAACAACCGCGGTAGATTCGGTGCAGATTCGGTATCAACAGATGTGGTTAACGGTGTCTTTCCAATTTGCAAGAACAAAACAATTCTCAATTGTCGGACATTTCTTTTCAACTATAAGATTATATCAAAGGATATATTTTTTAAATCGTAGTCGACACTCTTTTTAACATTAGAGAGGCATGAGAGAGAGAGAGAGAGAGAGAGAGAGAGAGAGAGAGAGAGAGAGAGAGAGAGAGAGAGAGAGAGAGTTAGTTTAATTTTTACGTTATTTGTAAATTTTTAATAATCTATCCACTGCTTGTAACCTTTTGAATGCTGTAATAGATACATCGCAATCAACATTACACACGCAATAAGAAAACTACTATGTTGTTACATGGTTACTGACATTAACTTTTTGTTTAAAATAAAAAGGCATATCAAGATAAGTAAATTGTCGTATCTACCTTCTATTCAAAACAGTATTCGTTATAAGACTGTTTAGCATCAGTATTACGACTGAATGACACATAAAGATCCAGATATAAAAAATGATCAACAATTTCTATAAATGACCCATTGGAAAACCACTCTTCTTTATGATTGAATTCTTTTCTAAAAATCATTATTTTGTTTCTGACAATATTCACACTGAGATTTTATTAATACATTTTGCTGATCATATGGACTTTCCGAATCGATAACTGTTTCGTAAATAGAAAAGGGAAAATGGTCAACAGTTTAAATTGGTAACTGACAGTTTTCAGCTTTTCATCCCACCTTTTAAGTCATTTATAAATTTAGAGAACAACATAGCATGATGTAATGTAATATTTCGCAATGTTATTGTAATGTACGTAATATTGATTCCAAAACAAAAACCTTTTCATTATTATTAAGCAATATTTAAATACTAGTAAATGAAAACTGCTATTTACAATTTCAATAGACATTCTGATATATTGAAAATACGTATTATGTGTATATCAGTGTAATTATATATATATATATATATATATATATATATATATATATATATATATATATTTATATATATATATATATTTACCAGCAAGATAAAAATTTTAAATGTTGAATTTAACGGAACGAAATGGAATGGTAGGGTAAAATCCCCACTTTCCGTGATGGTTGTCATTTCATGGCGGCATTAAAAATAACAAGTCCACACGTAACAACAAGCTTGGCAAAACTTTTAAATTTTGAAACAAAGGCAAAATGCATTTTATCGTATAATTTTAATGCGTTTCAAACAGGTAAGTTATAATATAAATGATTGCATATTTGCCGAGTTTCTATAATCTCAAATTGCAGGCTCTAACATAACCACCAGTTAGAAAAAGAAACAAAAAAGAAAAAGAAAACAAACAATAATTAACCAAAAAATATCTACCTGATCTTAGCTCTACGATCGCTTCGTGGAACGTCATCGGAAAGGTTTTTATAGGCAAGTGTAGCATTTTAATTGTTTTGCTACACGTTTGGGGGGTTTCTCTCCTGTTCGTGGTATTGTTTTAGCAGTATACTGAAACTCGTATCATCCTGTATTGTTTAATCTTATGATTATGTCGCATTACATTGATTTTAGTTAAAATGGATTAGGACCCTTTACTCTGTTGTTCCAGTTTATGTCCAGGATACCGGCTTCGGGGGCGCAGTGGTTAAGCCATCGGACTATAGGCTGGTAGACACAGGGTTCGCAACCCGGTACCGGCTCCAACCCATAGCTAGTTCTTAAGGGCTCAGTGAGTAGGTGTAGGTCCATTACACCCTCTTCTCTCTCACTAACCACTAACCCACTGTCCTGGACAGACAACCCAGATAGCTGAGGTGTGTGCCCAGAACAGCGTGATTGAACTTTAATTGGGATATAAGCACGAAAATAAGTTGAAATGAAATGAAGTATGTTCAGGATATTGCTTTTATTGTAGTCACTATGGATGAATATTTCTGTTTGTTAAGTTTCATATCGTGGTTCATAATCTTTCAGTAATAGTGTTCATAGGCATTATTGCTATACAAAGAAATGTGTTTAGCCAACACGAATCAAACACGGTATTACCAGATGTACTGACTGACATTGTTGGGGTGTCCTTCATCTGTTAGTTTAAGTTCCAAGTGCAGCAGCAAAACACAACTATCTTCTGTAGCCCGAGTACTCTGACTGCAAGATAGCTAGACGGACGTTTGGACAGTTATGACACTCTCGTTACAGCTCCATAACCGTCCACATGTCCGTCTAACTCTCTTAGAGTACTCGGGCTAGGTCATTTGCGGTTAGACCAGTTGTGACATGTCTACTAATTCACAATAACCTTTAATTGTGTTGTGGATTGTATAAACTAATAAATGATGAAAGACCACACATTACGGTTAATAAAGCTTATTTATTTGTGTCATGGTGAGTAGGAACTAGTTTATGCTTAGACTCACGAAAACTGAACACTGAAGGACACATTTCATTTCAACTTGTTTTCGTGATTATATCCAATTAAGGTTCAAGCACGCTGTCATGGGCACACACCTCTCAGCTATCTGGGCTGTCTGTTGAGGACAGTGGGTTAGTTGTTAATTGTTAGTGATTAGTGAGAGAGAAGAGGGTGTAGTGGCCTTACACCTACCTCGTTCTGGGTGGGAGCCAGTACCGGGCTGCGAACCCTGTACCTACCAGCCTTATGTCCGATGGCTTAACCACGACACCACAAAGGCCGGTCTGAAGGACACATACACGCATTTTATCGCGTTTTGTTCCGTTCCTATTCGATCCTGATTTTACCAACACCCAGTGGCTACATATATGATTTTAAATATAACGCAGCAAAAAAAAAATCAAGAATTTTTTTTCGGAGATCCCCCCCCCCCCCCCCCCCCCCCACACATACAAAAGTCCAGTTGTTTATAGTAGCCTAGCGAATATAAAAATGGCGTTTTTCTTTTTGTAATTTTGAAATCATTATCGACTGTCGTACTCTTGCAAACACTTTTAACAGCCAAATCTTATGATATTATCTCGTCACATTTAAACACCTCGGGGGTATACCAGCACACTTTTCGGCTCGCGAGCGGCTCATAATCTGCGTCAGAAAAAGTCTAAAATGTCGCTATATGGTGGGGTTTTTAGTCCATCCACGTGCTTCATATGTACCACGCTACCTAATCCACACCGATAATTGTTTGATGGAAATTAATAATGGCATAAATCTTAGCCTGGAGAAAATCTTATTTGTGGAGCACTGGTAAGGCTTTGGCCAATCAAAAAACATCAGAAATCGTGCATCTCCGGCTCTTAAATGGCCGCGAAAGTCGCTGTTCTTTAAAACGCCATACTTTTACCCCACCTTTGACAATATGGGCTCTCCGACCCGACAAATCCGTACACTTTTAATTAAACATTAGTGTAGTCGCAAAAGGAAATTTCATTACGTCCGTGTTTCTAATGTCGGTTTGTATATGGCAGCCGGGGGATACATGCGCACTTGCTTCTGCCAGCCTCAGTTACACAGCTCAAACAAAGATGTAATTGCATTAGTCTCGTTACTTCGTGACCACTGTAGTCTAAGCACATGCACAGAGTGGTGTTTGTGAATTCCAGAAATAACAGCTAATTCACAAACATAACGACAGTGGTATTCCTAAAATAACGAAAGTGTTATCCTCAAAATAACAAAAATGTTATCCTTCAATATAACAAAAGGTTAAGCTTCAAATAACGAAAACGGTTTTCCAACAAACATGTTTTCCTACAATAACGAAAATGTTACCCTTGAAATAAAGAGTGTTATTCTTAAGACAAGAAAGTAATATGTTGTTCTTAAAATAACAAAAATGTTATAATCAAATTAACGAAAACGTTACCCTTAAGAGAACGAAAATATTATTCTTAAAATAACGTTATCGTCGTTTACTGAGCATTTAGTCATTTTCATTATTAACTTAAAACACGTGCCTACACCATTATTTGTTTTAATAAGCAATGAAATATATGTCAATAAAACAAGCGTTTTTTAGATTATCGAAAATGCTATCCGAAACGCGATGCTATCTTTTAAAAAACGAAAATGTTCTCAAAATAAGGAAGGTTTTGTTATTTTATTTTTAAAATAACAAAATTGTTAAAATAACGAGTGTATTGCTCATAAAACGGGCAAAATATTATTCTTAAAATAATAAAAAATCTTATTATTAAAATAGTGGCAATGTTGTCCTTACAATATAAATAGAAACATAAAAATTATAATTATAATATCATTATATAAATAACGACCAGTGTAAACTAATGACAGAGATAAATTTTTACCGCAAAGTACTATGTCCATGCGTGTATTTTGTTTTGTAAAATATCATAACAAAATTACTACAAATTACAATGTCGTTCTTAAAATAATTATGATATTAAAAAAATTGGCAGTTTAATCATGAAATCAATCAAGGTATAATCCTTAAACTAATTAATTTATCTAAAAAATAATGATGGTATTACTCTTAAAATTGTCTCGTTCCAACCAGTGCACCACAACTGGTCACATGCCGTGGTATGTGATTTCCTGTCTGTGGGAAAGTGCATATAAAAGATCCCTTGCAGCATTAGAAAAAATGTAGCGGGTTTCCTCTGATGACTACGAGTAAAAATTACCAAATGTTTGATATCTAATAGCCAATGATTAATAAGTCAATGTGCTCTAGTGGTGTCGTTAAACAAAACAAACTTTGTCCAGAAATTATGTAATTTTTTTTAATGAAATATGCAAAACAGAAAATGAATATCATTTTGCATAATATGTTTGTCCGTCGTATGTGTTCTCAACTGTAGACTTTTATAAAGCATCTTTAATTAGCTTACTTTCATATTAACTAATTTACATATTTTGAAATGTTATTACAAGCGTTGCGTAATACTTTATGCAATAAACAATAATTTGCTTTTCCTCTACACTTCATTCCGAAAAATAATGATACTATAGCTGTATTTCTTCATTAATAATGTATGAACTCAATAGGATGTGTGAATCTGAACAGCAAAACCGTATTCCCATATCAAATTCGTATATCTGCACAAAGCAGAGTGGAAAGTTCCTTAAGCCAAGTCAGTAGTTACAGAGTTTTATACAGAATGCTATGCACATTTTATATTCTCCTTGTTTGTATTTTTAAGTGATACCTTTCGTTAAGCCATTATTATGCAATTGCATGTATAATTTCTGTCTGGAACTGATGAGCTGTAAAAGCTTAAAGTCAATAAAGAATTGAATTGAAGTCTTGATTGCTTCAATGATCCACTATCAGTGCTCGTTCTGGAGAGGACTGCCACTCCCATAGTCAACCAGTAAAAACACAATCATGTTTAAACTTCTTTTTCTTTTGGGAGCACAAAAAAGGAATATTTATTTGAATACTAAAAAGATGTATGGAATCCCACAAAAACTCGTTTATTATATACAACATGACTAATAAAAATAAAATAAATTCTAACTATTTTTTTTCTAAACATTTTGTTAACATTGTGTTATTAACGTTAGTGTACACAACAGTTTGAAATTAATTAATGAATAGTAAGATATTAGCACTTTTGATTGGTTTGTATCGGTAATATGAAACACTGACATTTTCGAAAAATGAACACCATCACATAGTACAGAAAAACATGAACAAACGCAAAACATAAGACCACAAATGCACAATTGTGTCAAATGCAAAACAGCTTTCTATTTTCTAAAATAACTTGTGTTTCCAAATTTAAAAAAAAGAATGCATTGAATTCGATGGACACATGCCAGTGTACAAGTATATTATTCATAGACATACAACCTGACAGTCATAATGTATCAACCTATGTTATAGTTACTTTAGTGTTTTATCCCCAATAACACTCAAACTTATTTATTTTTGTATCAGTACATTACATTAATGAAATATCAGGCGCGGATCCAGACTTTTTTAATAGCGGGGACCAAAACCCATTGTTGCTTTTGAACAGGTGGATGGGATACGTTTTCATTTTTTGTGTATTCTGTAATATATATTGTTTGACAAAAATATAGAGGAGGGGGGCATGTCACCTGGACTCCCCACCTGAATCTGCGCGTGAATCGTTTATTGACTTATGTTTCCAAATTGTTTCTTAAATATAGGTCATATTACAATATATTCCGTTACGAAGGTGGAAAAGAACATTACTTTGAAACACACTATAGAGTGATGCTTTTGTTATGCAAATAGCCGTAGTTATTTACAGGAGAATGAACCTGTATTTGAAACATACAGAGATTTTTGTAAAATGGAAATAAGTAAACTTCGTGCATATTAGATGATGAATTGTATATAAAACCTGTCGGGGTTTGGGTTTGTTTTCATGCAAATATAAAGAAAACAAGGACTGAATAGGAATTAAACGTAATATCTGCAAAGAACTTAGGGTCTAAACAATTTTAACAGGACTATAGTATCAAGTTCTAAAAGCTGCAGTCTGACTTCACCATTTTAATAAAATCGTATGCTCTCTCTATTGACAGTTATTGTCGACTGCTTTCATAAAGTATACAAGTTTGTCGCCATGTTTTAATACTTCGAAAACAAAATCCGCTAGTGGATTAGCGCACCGCTGCTCGATTTTTCAAAATGCGGGATAATACATTTGACGTGACCTAAATTAGCGATTATCGCCAAAGAACATTGAAGAATGGTGTCCGATCGTAAAAAAGATTAATGCTGATGATCTCTAATATACCATCAATATTAATATTCCTACCATTGGACGCCATTATTTAATGCATATCTATTGAACATATTTTAAAAGAAGGTTTTATCTTGAGCTAATTTTCTTTTAATTACAGATATATTGTCACGGGGATCCTATAATACCCGTAACTGAATAAAACACGATTATCCAAATATCTCTCCTAACTGTATATCTATTAGATCTCTCTGTATCGGACAGGCTAATACCCGAGTGGCCCTGCTCTAGGAGTAATCAGAGATAAGATCTGATATAAATAAATATATATATATGTAGCACGTTTAGTTCACTAGAAAACACAGCAAAACACAATACACTTTGGAATCTGTATTAACTCTAGCGCTGACAAATGTGCTTGCCGCAGTAGTTAATTAACAACAACAATATAATAACAACCCAGAGCTAATCACTTAATTAGTTAATCACTAGGTGTCTAGTTTACACACTATTCTAATCACTTCACCGTGATACACACACACACGTGTGATAATTGAGAAAATGTTTGACAAAATGAATACCGAATCTACCCAACTAAACCAAACCATTAACGGCATGAAAACGTCGCTGAAAACTGCAAACGAAGATCTTTTCCACTTGTCAAAGAGTTTGTATGAAACTCAAGACCAAAACGACCGTCTTTACGACGAAATACTTTACCTTCAAACAAGATCCATGCGTTTTAATTTATTGTTCTCTGGCATCCCCGACAAAGGCTAAACTGAAGACACCGAAGAGGTTTTAAAATCATTCATCAAAACAGAGTTGGAAATTCAGGAAGACATCCCTATTCAGGTAACCCACAGGCTTGGTCCGTTCAAAGAAACACAACGCAGATCACGGACAATTGTGGCACATTTTGAAAAACTGAGGGACAAAGATAAAATTAAAAATGCTGCAAAAAAACTGGCAGGTAAACCATACGGTATAAACGATCAATACCCAAGAGAAATTGCAGAAAGGAGGAAGGAACTCTATCCAGCCTTCAGGGAAGCTAGGAGAAGAAACCAAAAAGCGTTTCTCAAACTGGACAGACTCTATATTGACGGTAGAGAATACATACCTGAGAGTTGTTCCACCAAACCGCACCAGTACCAGACCCCAACAAGATACCAGGAACCTGACACAGAACATAGCAGCAGAGCTCCATCCAGGAAAAGACACAGAGTGGTAACACCCAACCCAAACCCAGTATTTGAGGACAGAAACCAGTTTGACATTTTAGCCAGCCTCCCTGCCACCTAGGGGTGTCATGGAGTTCCAAAGTCTGAAACCTCCCAGATTAATACCTATGACTTATCATCCACAAATCCATCCCTACACTGTAATAACATTATGCCAAACAACTCACAAAATGTGAATACCCATTATATTGAAAATAAAAGTGCATATCCTGTGGATAACAGAGTATACAAGACCAAAATCCCTTACTCAGCACAGTGGCACACGGGGAAAAAACACTAGTCATAAACCAATACCTTCTAATCATAACTACACTAATACAAAACAAATCCAAGAAGTCAATATGTATACACAAAGTAGTATTGGTGTCTCCACTAAATCATGTAACAACATTTCTAGTACTAATACCACCCATTGGTTACCCACTGTAAATACTAATAATACTAAGAGTCCTATGTATGTGACAGCTAGAACAGATAGATATTTACCTAGAAAATACCTTGTTCCCAATGTGTCTAGTAAATGTCTGACAGTATCAATTAATGTGAACAAAAATACTAGTAGCCTACCTGGTAGTTTCAGTATCCCACATGATCAAAGTATATTAACAGTATGCCATGTGTTGATGTTACACCTAACATTATCAGTGTCACAAACATTGAACCTTTAAGAACATCAAGTATTTACAGCACAGAAACAATATTTGAACTCAGATCACCACATGCACATACTCTAAATGTTGATCATCTTTGTGGAAAATCTGTGATTCCAGACTCAATCTGTGCCAATCCCCCTATATCTGACTTACCTCCTAGCTGTACTACAAATGTCAGTTTATCCTCTGTACAAACTACATGTGCTGAATTTCCTTGTTATGCTGCTACAAATGTCAGTACCAAACCTGCTGATTTACTGTGTGAAGGTAAAGTCTATGTAATCCCACCAACATATACATGTACTACCACAAATGTTGACTTACCTAGTATAAGTAGGACAAATATAAACTATACTTCTAATACTATTACTAATAATACTACAGATGCTGACTTACCATATGTTAACAGAGCATATGCTGACTTTGATTGTGTTAATAGTGCAAATGTTGACTTATCATTTGTAAATAGTGAATATGTTGACTTAGACTGTGTATATAGTGCAAATGTTGACCTACCATGTGTAAATAGTGAATATGTTGACTTAGATTGTGTTAATAGTGCACATGTTGACTTGCCATGTGTAAATAGTGAAAATGTTGACTTAGATTGTGTTAATAGTGCTTATGTTGACTAACCATATGAAAATAGTGAAATTGTTAACTTAGATTGTGTTAATAGTGCAAATGTTGTCTTACCTGAGAGTCCCACATATCTCCATATACCATTTGTTAACAATGCATATGTTGATTCAACTTATAGTAGTAACACAACTGGTTGTATCCCATCAGTAAACACTACAAATATCAACTCACCTGGATATAGTACTGATATTACAAGCCTATATTTACCCCCTATCAATACTTCATGTATAAATGTTCTCCCACCCTGTGATAATATTCCAAATGTATACTCAGTAACAGATAATAATTTATCCGCATATATTGACCCACCATGTTATTGTAGCACAAATGTATTTTTACCTCGAAATGTATATCCACAAACGGGTAATAATTTACCGGCATATATTGACCCACCATGTTGTAGTAGTACAAATGTATTTTTACCTCCAAATGTATATCCACCATATTTATATACCTCAAATGTACATACAGCTCCTATCTCCTATACAACTGTTGACTCCCCTCCTATTAGCACTGTCACAATTGATCAGCCTTGTGTAGCTAAGAAAAAAGACCACAACATCCCCAAACCACTGGCCTCTTGTGACAGTTCTAAAAATACCAAATTAACCTTTCTCAGTATTAATGTGTGTGGACTCAGAAGTAAACTTAAAATTCCTGAGTTTGTAGAATTTGTATCCAAGTATGACATTCTTTGTCTTACTGAAACAAAAACAGATCAAACCGACTGCATGTCAACATTACTACCAGGCTACACATTCTTTTTGAATAACCGGAGAAAAAGATTATGTCCATCTGGTGGAATAGCCACTGGTATAAAAAATGAACTGTCATCTATTATAGATTTTAATGTTACAAATAATTCTGAATATGTGTCTTGGTTTAGCATTCCTCCGGAAATGACAGGCCTTTGTGAAAAACTTACTATTGGTGTTGTATACATCCCCTCTATTGGATCCCCATATTATAAAGAAGATACATTTGACCAAATTGATAATGAAATTACTAAAAATACAGCACAACACAGCCCACTTTTACTGTTAGGTGATTTTAATGCTAGAACTAAATGTTTTCCAGATTACACTATAATTGACACAGACATAGACATATTTTACGACATAGATAATGATATGTTAGATTTCTTTAATGACATATTCAAATTAGAATCATATAATGTACCCATAGAAAGAACAAGCCAAGATATGGGCAAATCCAACGGGCATGGTATTAAATTACTGAACCTATGTAAATCACACAATCTTTATATAGTAAATGGTCGAATAGGAGATGACAGAAACATTGGAAAAGTTACTTGTAAAGATAGCAGTGTGGTTGACTATGCCATTGCCACCCATCATATATTTAAAATAGCTAATAATTTTCAAGTGCATGAGTTTGACCCACTTCTGTCAGATATACACTGCGGCCTAATACTTACCTTGAATGTAAACGAGAATGCTGCATGTAGTGACAACGATATTCCAAATTGTATTATATACTCAACAAATAACAAGCCTAATAAGTGGAAACCCGAAGCGTCTACTGAATTTAAAAATAGCATTAATAAAGACTCACTCGATAACATACTAACAACCCTAAACAACTCGTCTATTGACATCCAAACACGTGTCGATAATACAACAGAGACAATGAAAAACCTATTTTTAAAATACGGCTAAATCATCTCTAGGTCAAGCACGCTCTCGCACGATCAACCGACGTGCAAAACCCAAAGGTCACCAGTCCGTGTACGGGAAAGTCGCATGGTTGTCGAGTACTCCGTGGAAAATATCATCAGGCTAAAAAGAATTACAACTTAAAAAAACCATTAGAAAATAAACTAAGACTTATTAATGCAAGTAAATCGTATAAAAAGTCGTTGATAAAGGAACATTCCGTAAATAAATTCAATATTGAAAAGAAAATGCGTAACTTAAGAACAAATGACCCCAAAGCTTTTTGCAAATTACTAAAACCACAGAATGAAGAAAATAACTTCCCCCCACTTGACGATTTTTATAAATTTTTCAAAACTATAAATGAAGGCGAACCTGATAACATAGATACACACAGTGAAAATGTTTTAAACAGAAAGATAGAAGAAGGAGAAATATTATATGCTATAAAACAACTGAAAAATGCCAACACACCTGGAATCGATAATATTATAAATGAATACATTAAAGTGACTGCCGACATGATGCTTCTAATTTATTCCAAGTTATTTAACATAATTCTCGATAACAGTGTTTTTCCAAATGAGTGGTTGACGTCCCAAACACAACCCATTTTTAAAAATAAAGGAAATCGTTTACTCCCTGAAAACTATAGGCCGATAACGCTGCTCTGTTCGCAATCTCGAAACTATTTACAAACTATTTTAAACAACCGATTAAATACCTTTATTGAAGGAAATAATATATTAAACGAAGCTCAAACAGCTTTTAGAAAAGGTTACTCTACCACTGATCACCTATTTAATATATACTCTTCAAAAGAAGAAACGCAAAACCACATTGTCGTAACATTTGGAGAATTGATTTAATTATTGAATGGTGAGTCCGATAATTACCAAATGTTGCAGGATTGTTCACAATTCACTCTAGTCCATTGTGAGTAAGTGATAGGACACACCACCAAGGTCAAGGTCATCTGAGTCAATACCGTGTGTGGCCTCCGCGTGTGTTGACAACTGCCTGGCACCGCCTGCCCATTGAAGCAACCAGAGTACGGATGACGTCCCGGGGGATGGTGGCCCACTCGGCCTGCAAGGCTGCTGCCAGCTCGGGCAGGGTCTGGGGCTGTGGTTGTCGCTGTCGGAGGCGTCGGTCCAACTCGTCCCATAGATGCTCAATTGGGTTCAAATCCGTGATATCGATGGTCAAGGAAGGACATTAATGTTGTTGTTCTGTAGGAAAGCCGTTGTGAGACGTGCTGTGTGAGGCCTGGCGTTGTCATGTTGGAACACTGCGTTGGCGTTGGCCATAACTGGAACGATGTGTGGCCGGAGGATCTGGTCAATGTAGCCCTGTGCATTCAGGTTGCCCTGCACGTGGACCAGGTCAGTTCTGCCAGTGTGTGAGATGGCTGCCCACACCATGACACTACCCCCGCCGAATTTGTCCACTTCCTGCACGCAGTTTGCCGCATAACGTTCACCACGACGCCTATACACGCGACATCTTCCATCATGACGTCGGAGCAGAAATCGGAACTCGTCACTGAACCACACCTGTCTCCATCGCAGTTGAGGCCATTGTCGATGAATCTGGCACCACTGCAGTCAGAGTCGACTGTGTTGTGGTGTTAAGATGACACCTCGAACTGGACGTCTGGCACGAATTCCTACCTCACGTAGGCGGTTCCGTACGGTCTGGTCGGATATCCTGCGCAAAGCTGGTATTGCTGCGGCTGTGGAGGTGGCAGTAGTCAATCGTTCCCGAAGGTGGCGTACCCGGATGTAGCGGTCCTGCCCGGGGGTAGTGACCCGTGGTCGACCGGATCTAGGGAGGTCACGTGTTGATCCATGTTGCTGGTAACGGTCCCACAGTCTGGAGATGGTGCTTGGGGACACATGTGAATGCCCTGGCAACGGCCGGTCTGGATTCGACTGCGTCTAGTCGGCCGATTAAATTGTTTCTCCTGCGGTTCACTGAGACGTGGCATGTCCTGGATTGTCAACTGTCGGCCAGATACAGAGGCCAGGCAAGCCGACACCCTGCACTTTTATACTCCAAGGTGTTCATGTTGCACGTGCAGACAACGCACGTGCAGTGGTGACATGGTTTGACGGGCTGGCGTTTTTGCGAATATTCACATTTTGGAAAAAGTTGTACAGTAGCTGCGTTTTATAGGCATGTAACCTGTCTGTTGCATCTTGGGACATGCAATGACCTATATAAACAAAGCGATTAAAACCGGTAGGAAGGAAATAATATAATCGGAGCTCAAACCCTTTTGTACCCTTTTACGTTTCTTTTTTTGAAGCGTATACATTCATTAATCGAAATTCTGAAGAAAAGAAAAAAGAAATTATTTTGCGCTTTCGTAGATTTTCAAAAAGCATTTGATCTAATCTCTAGGACATGTCTTTGGCAAAAATTGCTTAAAAATAACATAAATGGAAAATTCTTCAAAATTATCTACCAAATGTATCAAGGAATAAAATCTTGCATTTGTACAAACAATGAAACATCAGATCTATTCCCTTGCAATATCGGTGTCCGTCAAGGAGAAAATTTGTCACCTGTTTTGTTTTCTATTTATTTAAATGATCTAGATAATTACTTAAAAAGCCACAATTGTACTGGGGTATCTATAGCCACAGATGACATAGCAACAATCTCGGAAACCATTCTTTATTTTCTATGCTTATTATATGCCGACGATACTGCGCTTCTCGCAACAAACGCCTTCGATTTAAAACAATCCCTTAATGCCTTTTCACAATATTGCAATAAATGGAAACTTAAAGTTAATGTAAACAAAACTAAAATAATAATTTTTAATGTTACTGCTACTGACTACAAGAAGGTATTTACATTAGGAAACCAAACACTCGAAAACGTAAAAGAGTACAAATATTTAGGGTTACCTTTTACCAAATTAAATAGGTTTAAAATCAGCAAAAAACTGCTAACACAAAAGGCGACAAAAGCAATGTACTTTATCCTATCAAAATCTAAAGACAATAACTTTTCAATTGAATGTAAATTAAAATTATTTGATTCTATGGTTGTCCCGATTCTTTTATGTGGATGTGAAATATGGGGCCATGAAAATATTGATATTATTGAAGCTATTCATATTAAATTTTTAAAACACATCCTACCAGTAAGGAAAGGAACCCCACTATTCATGATATACGGTGAACTTGGAAGAAAACCCCTTAAATTAATTATCCAACAAAGGATGATAAGTATCTGGGCCCGAATTGTTTCTGGAAAACAAACAAAAACATCCTTCTTATATTATAAACTAATGTTACACGACTCTAACATATCTGGATATAATTATAAGTGGATAAAACACGTGGAAAATATATTTAACCAACTAGGTATGACCAGTATTTGGAAGTCACAAAACTTTTCATCTATACCACTACTTATTCATCACGTTAAATTAAGACAAAACGACCAGTACCTACAACAATGGAATAGCGACATAGCTTCATCATCAAGGGGTAAAATGTACACCACGGGGTAAAATGTACACCACATTTAAAGAACACCTAACATTAGAAAAATATATTATAAAATTACCACAAATATCCTGGACTACGTTACTAAAATTTAGAACATCAAACCATTACTTACCAATCGAAACAGGACGATGGAACAACACCCCAGTAGAAAGCAGACTATGTACACTATGTAACAAAAATGACATCGGAGACGAATTTCACTATTTACTTACATGCTCTTTCTTTAATAACTCCCGAAATTTTTTGTTAAAGCCATATTATTATAACAAACCCAATATGCTGAAATTTAAACAACTAATGACAAATGACAAAATAAGTCTTCTAAAAAAGTTGTGCAAATTAATAAAAGAAATTACAGATAAATTCGGTAAACCTTAAAAGAATTGTCTTCCAAGCTTATACTGTCTTATTCCGACTACTACTATCCGTGTTTGCATATATATATATATATATATATATATATATATATTATATATATATATATATGTATATGTATATGTATATGTATATGTATATATGTATATGTATATATATGTATAGATGGATAGATAGATTATTACTATTAGAAAAATATTTCATTTTGTATTATTATTATTATTAGAAATTTTTGTTTTGATAGTGCAGATAAAGTGAAACCGGAACAAAGACTACAATAAATATTCAGAACAAAGTTAATACATAGAATATCAAGCAAAATAGATTTGTATGGTGAATAAAGTGTTTAAAAAAATAAAAAATAAAAAATAAAATAAAAATGGGGAAACTAAAGTAGTTTATCTTTCTAATCAGACGGCGCGGCTTTGACGTGGGATAGTCGATAAATTCCGCACATTTTGATATATTTGTATCGAGTCATAATTTATTTATCTAATCATGTATTAAACTATATTTTATTTATTGAATCTTTCTGTTTATTTAATGTATTTTTGAACATAATGAAATATTTGCTTGTTTGTGTCGTCACTTAATGTGGTTCTACCGATTAGTAGTAACTAGAGGTTTATTGGTACAAATGTACTTAAAAAGTCTAATAGATGTTGTCTTTATTGGGTATAAAGTTTACACTGAAAGAAGTAATGGAAGCTGCTCTCGTAATGATACCCACATTTGCAGGACGGATCTGTAACTAGTCAATAGCGATATAAATCAGCATTTACGATACTACAAGCGTGCCTTAATCTTGTATGTCAGATATTTTCCATTCGATTTTCACATAAGTGGAACGAAGGCACCATGTAACCTTCAAGTGCAACTGCTTTATTAAAGGTTGAAATTTGCTCACAGTTTCTAATTTCCACTGAGCAATAGTCGAATGAAAAACGGACAGTTTTAATATATTAGTTCTGGCCAACGGAATAGATATATCGTTTTGGTTTCTTAGTCTATATTGAACACGTTGTTCTACCCTAGGCGGAATGCAGTTTGTTAAAAAGTCAGGAGACATACCATTAAGTATGTTAAACATAGTACTTTTTTTTTTTGCCTTTTAACTTTCAAAAAGGGTAACTAAACCAGTTTCTAAGTATAGAGCATTTCGTAATGCAAACAAAGGTAGACCTGTTATTAATCTTGCAGTTTCAAGTTGAACGTTTTCTAGATGTTCCTCGTCTAAAACAGAGCATCCGTCCCACACTTCAGATGCATATTCCAGTACTGCACGTAATGTTGTATATATTTGCATCAATATTTGTCGATCTTAAGGTAAAGCCTTCTTTTAAAAATATGTTCAATAAACATTCACTATATATATATATATATATATATATATATATATATATATATATATATATATATATATATTCAAGACGCTTGTTTAAAAATACCCAAACCCAGCCAACACAACAACATACAAGGTGACAAACTTCGTGTCTAGACAAATATTCGACACAAGAACAAACTGTTTAATAATTATTGGTAAACCCAGTTTTACAGAATTTGTTTGGTTTCGTTATCAGTGTGCATGCGTATGGTGAACTGCCTTGATTCAACAAACTCATCTGTCGCAATTTTAAATATATTATTAAACTAGATAGTGGAGACGGCGACCCACGTTTTCATAGTTAGTTGGTATATTTTACATGTCCTAGATTAGCCTTTGCATTTAAATGATACCACAGAATGGCACGTCATATAAGAAACAATAATGATCTGTTCTAAATTGTTCAGTAATAATAGAACATATATATATATCCCCGTGATTACAACTTTAAACAAAATATTTATTCATGCATATTATAATTATAATTATAGTTATTATTATAACATGCCTGTAACAGTGTTATATGTATAAGTTAACGTTAAAGTTTGTTTAACGACATAACTGGACCACATTGATAAATTAATCATTGGCTATTGGAATTGTATAACATTTGTATATTTATAATACGCATATATTTAATTTTATGTTAAAAATATGTAGTAAAAATGTTAGAGAAAAAATACATCTAATATAATTTTATATATATATATATATATATATATATATATATATATATATATATATCATATATATATATATATATTGTCGTGGCATTTGGTAGAATGAACCCGGCATTAGTCTGGGAGTGGCTCTTTTAGCGGTTGAAGAGGGTAAAATCTCCAGTAAGGGATGTCCTTTGGAATGGTCGTTCTTCTAGAGATTCATGGAATCAACCACTATTTTGCCAAATGCCCATTCGACTCTGCATTGTGCAAAGATACGGTCCTAACCATGTGTTATGGTTTTGTCTTTCAAGGACCCATTTTACGAAGCGATGTTAGCGCTACGATTATTTAAGTGCATAACTACAGTATACACGTAAGGTGATCTTAGCGCTAAGATCGCTTCGTAGAACGAGACCCATATTTGTAATGTTATATTTTATGATTATTATTCGTTTAAATGTATGCAGTATGTAGATCATCTCGTGGAGAGGTATTTTTTTTAGCCTTACCGCCTGTTTGCCGATAGACTTATTTATTTGAATAAATAATATATGTGGCGGGACGTAGCCCAGTGGTAAAGCGCTCGCTTGAAGCGCGGTCGGTCTGGAATCGACCCCTGTATATGGGCCTATTGTGCTATTTCTCGTTCCAGCCAGTGTACCACGACTGGTATATCAAAGGTCGTGGTATGTGCTATCTTTTCTGTGGGATGGTGCATATAACAGATCTCTATTAGGAAATATGTAGCAGATTTCCTCTCTAAGACTATATATCAAAATTACCTGTATCCTAGCTTCGTTGAGCTTGGTAACTCGAGCCAGTTCCTCCCTACAGTAGATGTCTGGGTAGTGACTCTTGGAGAACGCCGTCTCCAGCTCGCGAAGCTGCTCCTGCGTGAACGTCGTGCGGTGACGTCTCCTGGCCGGTGTGGGGCACGTCGTCGTCGACGGGTTGTTGTTGGGGGTGGAACACGACCCCAGTATGGAGTTGACGCTAGACGACGTCGACGACGACAGCGGTGTAGATGATAGAGGCGAGAGGCCCGGGGAGTTGCCCTCCGTCTTTAGCTTCTTGAACGCTCCTTCGTGGCCTGCGAGAAACAGATATAGTTACTAGTTGTTTAGTTATTAGTATCTATAATAAAATTAATTAGAAGGACTATTGTGAGTTTTTAGCCCTAGCAAGACTTCTGTTTGTTCCAACCAACACAATTAACACAAATCCTGTTTTTTTCTTGTGTGTGTGTGTTTTCTTTTTAAAACACTATCTCCTGGTCTGCGAGAAACAGATATAGTTACTAGATGTTTAGTTATTATTAATATACGTAATATAATACAATTAATTAGAGGGACTACCATGAGTTTTCAGCCCTGCCTTTTCCTATGTGTTTTGTTAAAAAAAAAAACACTATCTTACCTTAACAAATGACCTATGCTAGTTTAGATTTAGTAAACTAGTCTGGCAGTGGGATTCCTCTTTTGCGGTGTAAATAAGGATATGGCTGTCCTATAGACGAGACACTAGATAGAGATTCATGGAATCAATTCCTAATTTACCAAATGCCCATTCGACTTTGCATTGTGCAAAGAACCGGTCTTGATTGTATTTTTCGGTTTTGCCGTCAAACTTTACAGACAAATACATACTCATCAATGACCGAATTATTTCCAAAATTCGTTTGGCCGTTGGAAGAAATAGTACGTACGGAATTATGTTAGAGAAAACTTGGTTCTAATATACTACAAAATATTACGATGAAATCTTTTATAAGTACTTTTCCACGGACACAGCAGGTCATACCATGGCTTTTGGTGTACCATTTATGTGGCATTGACATACCGAGAAGGTTCGATCGAAGCACACCAGGCAAGCAATGTAGCGAATCAGTTACCCCCCCCCCCCCCATACACACAGCCATCACCATCACCAGTTGTGTAACTATCATCGATAGCAAAAGTAATTAATATAGACACATAATTTATTTGAGTCTCATCCTGTATAAAGATAATTTTAAAGGGACATACCAGAGTTTCAACCCGTGATCATTAATACTAAGTTTTGTTAAGCTACAAACCTGTAACACATTTGGATAAATTTACAGTTGAGTGAAACATGAGTCTGTGACTTTGAAATGGTGAAATACCTTAAAAAATAGACTAAAACTTGATTGCATAATTGTTGTTCTCAGACGCACGTGCGTTTTTAAAAATATGAGAAATGCACCAGGATTATCAAAAACACTTCAAGTGTAAGGAAATAGATAATGTAAACAATAAAATCTAATTAAAATATGTTTCAGTTATCAAAAAACGGCTCTAATAGTCAAAATATGCCTTAGTGTTTAAAAACTAGGGTATGTCTCTTTAATATGTCATAAAAATATACAGAGGCTACTGTTTATAAGGCAATAAGATACTACGTGACATATATACATTAAATAATACGTGTACTGCTAAGCTCGGTTTGAATAAATGGATGGATGGATGGATGAATGAATGGATGAATGTTTAACCATACACTAGGACCACACACACACACACACACACACACACACACACACACACACACACACACACCACCAACAAAAACACACAAAACCTCCTCAAAAAATAAAAACAACAAACAAATAACAAAACATTGCTATTGGGTGTCAAAAAGGTAAGTAAAACGTTGTTTCAGGTACGAAGTATGCTTTTTTCACCATGATTCAAAACCTTGCCATATCACGGCCGTAGTGGTTACCGTAATAATTTGAAAAGAAAGCGTGATGTAAATACTATAATAAGACTTACATCAACCCATCAGCTATGTTACGATTAAAACAAATAATTAAAACAAATAATTTTAAAAATCCAAAATCTCTTTGATAATTCGTAACATACCCTTTTTTCCCGACTATTTGACCCCTTCGACTAAGTATTTTTTTTTCATGAATTCCTGAATATTCTCCCTTAGAAAATAAAAGTTCTGTTCTTGAACTAAAACTAATTAATATTCATTGTAAAAAAAAAAAATGTTGGAGCCAGGCAGAGTATACAGTGTGGCACAGTATACAATGTGTTTACAAAGTATACAATATATATATGGCACAGTATACAATGTGTATACAGAGTATACACTATATATATGGCACAGTATACAATGTGTATACAGAGTATACAATATATATATGGAACAGTATACAATGTGTATACAGAGTATAGAATATATATATAGCACAGTATACAATGTGGCAAATATACCGCAGATAACAATATTTAAGTGTTTGGTCTTATATTAAAGGTATTTTATCATGGCTGTATGTTATATTTCGATACATAACTACAAATTAATCTGTGTCACATTATAATTTTTCCATAATTAACTAGAGAATATTGAAATTATAAACAGTGATTGTATCAAGAATTCTGGTCAAAGATAGAAATAAACAGCAAATTCTGTCGCATATCCATCAAAACAGGAGGGAGAAAAACATACAAATCTCAAGATTTGGCAGTAACAATTTTTGTTCTGATAATAAATGAATTTATTTAGTGGTGTTTTCATTGACATTTTGTTCAAGGTATAATACATTGTATTTACGTTTCAAAGCAAATATTAATACTTTTGGCGTGAAGTCGCCTTTAAGAGACTTTGAAACATTGACATTTGAAATATGTAATATTGTTGGAACATGTTTGTGTTTAATATTTTGTGGGTGGTGAAATTGTTTATGAGAGGATTATGTGTTTTAAAGACGAATAAATATTAATACCTTTTACTTTATTTTACTAATTTTAGGTGTCCAAGTGTTTTTGCTACAATTGTCTGGTAATTAAATTATTATTTCTTTATTTTCAGCAACTTAATTATATGCATATACACTCGTAATTATTAAACATATATTATATATCAATAATTATTATTTTATATGATTTTTTTGGTTCATATTGTGGTCTTAAGTACTTAATACCACACATTCATATCTATTTTATTTGTTAGTTAACTCAACTTATACTTATAACATTTAACAAAATGAATACTAACAACGAACTTCTAAATTTTGATTGAAAATAGAACTAAAAAAGAAAAAAAATAAAAGAAACAACAAAACAACAGACTCGTAAACTAAAACACAGAACGTTTTTGTTTTTAATTTTACAGTTTACATTTTTAAAGTGCAATCTTGATAATAGATATCTTTTTTATTAATCATTTAGAATCTAGATCATCTATATTAGTTTTCGTTGCATAAATAACAAAATCTATTATTCAATATTTATTATTTAGAAACAAAACCCACAACCCCCTCCCCACAAAAAATAAGAAAAAAACAAACAAACAAACAAACAAACAAACAAATAAACACACAAAACAACAAAACCTACAAAACAAACAAACAAACAAATCAGCCTCAGCCCTAAAAAAATCCCCCAAAGCCATCCTCCCCTACGCAATAATAATTTTAAAATTGTCATAATTGTACACACCAGATTAATTATGAATGTGGAAGTGGTGCTATGTTACAGAGTTACGGGAATTGACTGGTAGCTGGCGACAGACGTCGCTTCTATCTGTTGGTGTGAACAGATGGGTCACGGTTGACCGTTACGCTAAGCTGACACAACACAGATGTAATACGTCATCAGAGGAGTTAGGTCAACACAAATCAGTGAATAATTAAACACCCTTTGAAGAGGGTGGATGACCAGCTCTTTATTCAAGTCCGTTAACCATGCGAGAACAAGGCAACACGTTCGTTACAACGCAATTTAAAGCAGAAAAACAACCGATATTTGTCTGTATATAACAATCGGTAATAAAGCATTTGAATTTTCTATTACAATAACACTACATAGAATGCTTTTTATTTATTCTTTTCTCATCCAATAGCTAATGTATTTTTCGTGCTGGGGTGTCGTTAAACATTCATTCATTCTTTTCTGTTTTCTTTTATCTTTCCTTTCCTTCCTTCCTTCCTTCCGTCCTTCCTTCCTTTCTTTCTTTCATGTGTTCATTTTTTGTAAACCGGATGGATGGCCACAGAATGTTTAGGCGCCAGCACATATACAGAATTTATACTCTTTAACACATTTAGAAAAAAAGAAATGCCCACTCGACTCCGCATAGAGCAGAGATACGATCTTGATGGCGGATAACGGTTTTGTCGTTCAGATTAGTTATTACACCGAGTAAAATAGTTTCATGTTACAATTACAAAAAAATAATAACATAAGAGTAATGAAAGAAAAAGGAATATTAATGTTTGTTTAGCATGACCTCAGAACATTACGAAACTACTGTTGTTTGGTGTATAACAGAGATATTTCGACACTTGGTCTAGATAGAAAGGAAACCCGATTAAGCCACATAAAGTACTTGTTATCTTCTAGGGATATTTTCCAGTAGACAGAACAGCACCTACCACAGTCATGAGGTACTGGTTGGGTCGGAAGAACCCTCGAAGGATCCGAGGGTAATCAACCACACCTCATGCGAACTCTTTACTATTGGGCTACATGCCATCCCACACAACTTTAATACTAAATACACAGGTATTTATTTCATTATTTTAATATATTTTTAATTAAAAACAATTAACATAGAACTTGCAATGCTGGGTTTCATGCAACATTATGAAAACATTAAAATAAATAAGTTTAATGATAAAATGTTTTACTCGCTACTAAACACTTAATTCGAATTAAAAATGTTTTGACCCCCCCCCCCCCAAAAAAAAAAAAAAAAAAAAAAAGAATAAGTTTTATTGTAACAAAATTCGCATTCCATAATAATAAGTATCGTCCATTTTGTACATTCTTCTTTCTTCTTCTTCTTCTTATTATTATTATTAATATTATGATTGTGATTATGTTATTAGTATTAGTAGTAGCAGTAGTGTTGATAGTGGTGGAAGTAGTAGTAGTAGTAGTAGTGGTGGTAGTAGTAATAGTAGTAGTAGCAGCAGTAGCAGCAGCAGCAGTAGCAGTAGTAGTAGTAGTAGCAGCAGCAGCAGCAGCAGTAGCAGTAGCAGCAGCAGCAGCAGCAGTAGCAGTAGTAGTAGTAGTAGTAGTAGTAGTAGTGCTGCAGTAGCAACAGCAGTAAAAGTAGCATTCACAATACTGTATTATTACAAATAAGTAAACATTGCAATTAATAATGAATCAACATTTGCAGTGTTTAAATAGATAAATTTTTATTCGTTCAACTGTCTTAACATAATTTTATATACTCTATAAATAAAAATACATGTATTACTGTTATAAATATAAATATAATCTTCCCTCACCCCACTCCCATGTATATAAATAAGACAAAAATGACAGACAAAAATAAAGATTTCGTGAACAAAAAATGTAATACCTTTATAATAAATAATATATTATACATATTGGGTACCTAATATCCGCAACGTAAACAATATGCTGAAGAATGTATGAAATAGATTATTTTCTTTTTCATTAAATAAAAATTAAATAAGTAGATGAAAATAAAAACTGCTGTTAAAACAACCCCACCTAAGATAAAATAATTGCATCATTTTAAATATTAATTGAAAATTAACAAAAACAATAGTATCTGTATTGAGACTGTATTAGCTAGCTTCTAGTATTTACATAAAACTGAATTTCGTTTGGCAAGAAAGAAAGAAAAAAAAAGAAAGAAAATGTTCATGTATTGCCATTATATTTAATAAACATAGTTTTAAATAAAGTTTTTACTTTATTTAATAACCATTGCTTTATTTTGGTTGGTTTTTAAAAATTCTTCAAAACGTTAATATCTTTACCACCTAACTAACCACCTTCGGAATGGTTCAACAATTATGTATGTGGTTTGGAATACGTTATGTTTGCATTTTATTCAAAATAAATGTCAAAAAGCGTTATGGGGAAGGGAGATATAATATATAACCGTTGAACGACCCTTTCTCCAACTTTTCTCACTCAATTTTGTATCCAAATGAGACATCATTCACAATAATTGTCTTATTTTTAACAAACGTACAAAAACCCTACTTTCTTTTCTACCCCTAACCCCTTGCCCTTCCGTTCAAATGTGTCAACAGAATGTTGATTTTGCAAAAGATATTTTTTATTCAGATTGTTTTTTCCTATTTAAAAGCTTTACTGACATTAAACCCCACACTTTCCCCAAGCCTACGATTTGTACACTCGTCAAAATACTAATACAATTTGTGAACGACCACTAAATAAAACATACAACGAAAATAAAACATTTTTTTTTAAATATAGTTTATTCGAAACATTGCAGCCATATCGTCTATAATCCTTTCTGGCCTCCATGAACATTGTTTTTGTAAATAATTTCAGTTTGATTTGACAAGAAAAGTAAAAGTGTTTTGGAAATAACAAAAAACACACTATTTTTTTTGTAAACTGTAGAAAACAATCGACTTAGAAATAAATAACTTGTAGTAAATACCATAGTAGTAAAACAAAACGTCGTTCCCTGTGGGGAGGTCTATAATAGATTAGATATATTATCATTAATACAATTATTATATTACAACATTTTAGTTCTTTTTTCTATAGTTTGTTAATATCATACAACCATATCATATCAAACATAGATTAACTATATTATCTATAATACGATTATTGTAATAAAACGTTTTAGTTATTTTTCCATAATTTATTCGTAACATTACAGCCATATCATCTCATAGTTAGGTATATTATCTATACTACGATTATTGTAATAAAACATTTTAGTTATTTTTTCTAGTTTATTCTTAACATTACAGGCATATCATCTCAAACGAAGATTAAATATATTATCAGTAATACGATTATTATTATTATTATTATTATTATTATTATCGTTTTGTTGTTGTTTTCCCATACTGTTCTGTACACCATCCACGCGACCTGCACGCGACAAGCGCGAGACAGGCACGCGCCTTTTGTGATTGAAACGTCAACAGATGTAACCTGGAACAAATCCACTTGACAAACCTTCGACTGCAGACAACGGCTTCTCGTTTGGACAACAATATCATCTTCTCTTAACAGATTTTCAAACAGTAATTACCAACACACAAAACCGACCGAGGTGAGTTTCAAGCTGTGAAGCCAAAAATGGTTTGCGGCGTTATTTCTCCGGCTAATACAAACCGTAGTTAACTTTACTTAAGTATTTAAGCCGTTTTCGTATTAACAAAATTATGGTTTATAGATAATAATTCTAAAGAAACAATCGCGATGCGATACAGAATGTTAATGTTTTAAAATATAATCTTATTTATAAACAAAATTTTAAATAAAAACTATATAATATAAAAACACGTACGCATTTTTTGTTCAGTAATAAACACTAAATAATATCAAAACAAATACGCCAATACTTTTTAAATCAGTAATTTCAAATAAAACAGTACAGATAAATGTTTAAACATATAATCGTATTTATAAACAAATTTTAAAAACATTAGTAATAAAAGCTAAATAATATCAAAGCATATACGCATTTTAATTCAGTAATAACACTAAATAATATCAAAATATTTTTTAATCGGTAATTTCAAAGAAAAATATAATATTAAATTCGTTATATTACACATTTACATATTAAGCAAAGGTTTATATGCTATTTATGAAAATAAACATACAAATTATTTTATTTATAACATGGCAGTACCTACTAGTCTGATCTAACTCGAAAAAAAATGTAGTAAAACGGCAGGGATCACAAATGTAGGGTTTTCTCCTACCAGACTAAAAGGGAAACTTTCAAACTAATAACAGCAGTTTTTCGGATTTGTCTAGGGACAGCAACTAAGCCCAAAAATCCACCCGTTCTCGTGTTAGCTTCAGTTTCTAAAACTGTAACAACGATACAAATCATCTTTGAAATTTGGAATCTAGAAATTATGACTTATGAAGATAGTAGTGAGCGAATTATTATTATTATTATTATTATTATTATTTTATTTTATTGATGATTGTGGTTTGTGGGAATTATTTCTTGATTAATAATGACAAATTATTAGATTTATTGTTATGGGTAGTGGGTCAGGGAAAGCTGTATAATGTGGATATTTCTAGAGAAATTCATGCGAAAACAAAACATTTAAACAGATGTGCAAGTATATTGTATCTACAAACAGCTTAACAGAAATATTTAATAAGAAAATCACCTAAACGTAAAAGCCTATATAATGAATACTACTGGTAGTATAACATGGTATAATTATTTGTATATATTTAGTTTAAATGAAAAGGCATTGTGTTATATGGTATTATATTTATTAAAGAATATGCATATTTCTGAGCATAAACTAAGGAAACAATTACCAAAGAATTTGCTTAAAATTAATAGAATGATTTTAACGATAAACACAGCTACTTATAAACACGGTATAATTTTAAACATTTATCTAAAAAAAACCTTTGATGTGTGATACTATCCATTTAAATTATTTTTACAAATTTCTTATTCTGTGTTGTTATTATTATAAAAAAAACCCTCCAAAATATTAATACACTGTACACCGTAATAAACTTGTGAAAATTAAATATTCAAATACCTGAAAATAATAATAATCTCCTTTTTTGGTTTGGTATTAAAATAATAATATAATAATACAGTTAGGCCTGCTGAAAATAATTTTAAGAAAAACATTCAAAAACAAATGATACATAACTGATATATATATATATATAATAATACATTTACCTGGAAATAATTATGTGAATAATGGTTCCAAATATTTGTTTTAGATAATAAATCTTAACGAAAAGCAGAAAGCCGAGAAAAAAGTCCACATCCGCCCCCTAAACGAGATTGCGAATATATAGACAGCTTGCTGCCAAAGTCACGATAGACGAATATTGTGGTTGATTTTTAGCAATAATTGAATATCTCTTTGAAATTGTATTGCCAGTGGTGTGAAACAGAATTACCTTGAACAAGTATATTATATTACGTTCATTATCGCATAACCCGGGCAGGTATTTGATCACGTCAATTTGCTTTGATTGGCGACGACGCATACAATGGCTAAGTTAATTATCAAAATCTCATTTGGAGACCTGTTTAGATCGTAGGGGAGGGTTTTTTTGTCTGCCAAATTAACGTAACGATGATAAAGTGAAATGAGTTTATAGTTTTACACCTAATTCACCTACCTGTGGGGTCTGAGAGTGCACGTGCGCTCGTGCTGGGGTCCATGTTGTAGAGACTCGTGAAGTCGTCGCACTTTCTCTTGTCCCGGTCGTCCGTGGTAGGCACTCGCTGTTCTGCAAGAGTAGCCATTTTACCATCAAATTTCAGATGAAAATTACCGATCTGAGAGTGATCACTGAAAAAATTAAACTGAGTAATGAAATTTTCTTTGGCGTACATTTATACCAATTCTAGCAATCCAAACTTGCGTTTACTGTCTTGGCCAATCAAATCCTAACAATAGTTGGTATGATTCCCTTTCTGAGACCTAACTCATCCCTCGCTGTTGATTGGTCGAGAAAGGGATCCCCCAATGTCGCCACAATACAGCGGGCGTGTCCGCTGAGCGCATACAGAATTTCCTATTCCCAAAGCGAGCTTTTTTCTGAAGGGGAAGACCGTGCGAATCAATAAGACAGAGTTATGCCTGTAAATGGACAGTAATTACCCACTGAAAATTGGGTCCCATGACAGTAGCAACTGTCGCTAAAAGACAAAAAGTAGTCCAGCCTTCAGCGTCTTTACGTCTTTAGGGTAAATATATTTTACACAATATGATGGCGCTTGAGGACTCCCACAACACTTAGTTTTCAACTAATGTCAGACGAAGAAAAGATACGACTTTTTGATGAAGAGAAATATTAACATAAATTTAGTTATATTATAAGCTATTGCTTGATGTTAGGGCACATAGGTTTTTCTACATAATAATTATTATCTATTAAATTTGTGCACGAAAATCGTCTTATAACTGTGTATCGATGTGTGCAAGAAATTATGATTGTTGATTCTGCTTTTCCAACAAATGTAAACTAACTTGAACAAACTGTTGTAGATTTTAGATGCACGTTTTACCTTGCCAGAAATTAAATATTCCAGTTTGTTGTATCGGATGCTTTATTTGGATCAAATAACAAAGGATGTACTTCGTATAATTATATTTCTTAAATAGTAACACGATGGTTTTTTAAACTAAAATTTAAATTTTTCATAGCCAAAATGGCAGAAAAATAATAAAAGTATACTAGAGTATCCGATCTTGGTTAAATAGTCTCACTAAAATAATATGAAAAAATCCCTTCTGAAAAACAAAGCCAAAACCCTCCCTAAAACTAAAAAACAACGAAATAAAACAGAATCCGAGCCAGATTATAGTGCTCTTAAAACTTCGCGTTTCAATACTGGATCTCTCTGTCTGTCTGTCTGTCAGTGTCTCTGTCTGTCTCTCCCTCTGTTTGTCTGTCTGTCTGTCTGTCTGTCTCTCTCTCTCTCTCTCTCTCTCTCTCTCTCTCTCTCTCTCTCTCTCTCTCTCTCTCTCTCTCTCTCTCTCTCTCTCTCTCTCTCTCTCTGTGTTGTGTGTGTGTGTGTGTGTGTGTGTGTGTGTGTTTCTCTTTTTAGCATCCATTTGACTGCATTATAAATATATATTTTGGTTGCGATCAATGTTATGTCATACAGAATTAGTACAATATTACTTTAATATACAGAACATTTAAAGAAACTTTCAACAACCTTTAGAAAGGCTTCTGAATACTGTAATCTATGATATTTTGAAACAATATAATATCCGTTTTTCCAATTAAGCTTAATATCAATGGGATCCTCAAAAGTCCCTTAGAATCTGTGTTGGTAAAATATATTTAAAGAACTCGAAGAGTGCGCCAGAGATATATTTGGACGTTGCATTTCGTGAATGTATTTTTATTTAAAACTTGAATTTTTATATTTATGTGATTCAACATTTAATGTTTTGCTTTTACAATAGTGTGACACCCAATAGCCGATGTATTTTTCGTGCTGGGGTGTCGTTAAACATTCATTCATTCATTCATTCGTGAATGTAAGATATATACAGTTGGCGATTGGTTAAAATTAAACCAAAGAATAATGAAGAACTAATTAATATTTAACAACACCCCATCACAACAAAAACAAATATCGGCTATTGTGCCAAGCAATAGTAAGTATATGGAAAAACAAAATGTGTTATATCACGCCATTATATGTCACTGTTCAAATAAAAATGAATATTTACAATCGGTGTCTAACGAAACTCACGAAAATAATCACACACTTTTTTCATTCACGAAATGGTTTGCGAAAATCGAAGGAGGGTGGGAGGGAGCAGTGACAAACCTTACGTGGCAGTGACAGGTTTTGTTTTAAAATTCAGATACCCAGCAATGATGATGATGATGATGATTATGATGAAGAAGAAGAAGAAGAAGAAGAAGAAGAAGAAGAAGAAGAAGAAGAAAGAAGGAAGGAGGAGGACGAAGAAGAAGAAGAAGAAAGAAGAAGATGGTGATAATGACGACGACGATGATGGTGATGATGTTGATGATGGTAGTGGTGGTGATGTAACTTATTTTCGTACTTATATCCAACTAAGATTCAACAAGATATTAATGTGTTAGTGTAGGATGTAACCTGCTGCGGCTACCTAGTTAGTCTTATCATTTAGCAGTAAATCGTCTTTTAAAGAACTTTTCCCACCGATTTTTGATATCGTGGAATAGTTTTATATTAGCATCCTGAGATATCACTGAACACCAATGTCCTGTTGAAGTTATAATGATTCTTTTAGAAACACCGCCCAGGGAACAACTCTTCTTCAACATCGTCACACATTCTAAGATGTTATGGTAATTAAAACGGTAAAATCATCCTGTAGTGTTGACTTTCGTTATGATTTTATATTTTTATCAAATTAATGGACTGCATCTTAATATTTATCTCTGTTTTCTTTTACATAATGTTAAACATTTTACAAGAATTCAAAGAAAGTGGCAGTCCTCCTACAGATTACAATAAATCATCACCATTTAAATTAATTCATTGATCCTACAAAATAGTTGATTATACTGTAAATTTCTGACCAACATTACCAAATTTAGAACAGATGTTGTGAAAACGAAGTGTGTTTGTAATTTGTTTAATGTACAATGTATATACCATCCATGGTCCCGTCTTACTCTGCGGACATTATTAAAGTTTGTATATAATATATGCATCCTATCTTATGTCAAAGCAATTTTTTTTAAATATAAATAATGTAATATCCATACGGTGACTGGACGTAGCCCAGCGGTAAAGCATTCGCCTGATGCGCGGTCTGTCTGGGATCGATCCCCGTCGGTGGGCCCATTTGAATATTTATCCTTCCAGTCAGTGTCCCATGACTGGTATATCAAAGACCGTGGAATGTGCTGAACGTCAATAACTGTATATTTTTGGCAAATAAATAATGTAATAATGTCCATACACCCTTTGGTCTCTGTCATGTTTAGAACAAATACATAATATAATAATGTCCATACATCCTTTGGTCTCTGTCATGTTTAGAACAAATACATAATATAATAATGTCCATACATCCTTTGAGCTCTGTCATGTTTAGAAACTACGAATTAGGAATACACTGATGATTTTGTCGTTCATATTTGACTTTTGAAGAATAACGAATGCTGTATTCCAAGGCTTGGTGAAAGTAAATAAAAGTGTGTCTTTGATTGTGACTATTATAGTAACAGCTAATGTGCCAGGTACTGTGGGGATTTCCTTCTTCATTTGTCGGTCTCTCATTAGGTTTCATTAACACAGAGGAGGGCTGCACGTAATGTCAGTCTGAAGTTGATGATAATACTGAATAGATATACAAAATCGGACAATTTCGTCTTCATAGCTTAGTTTAGAATTAGTATTCGTTTTACCAGACGTACATACATTAAAATGTCTAAAGTGGCAACTTTCAAAGCATACATTTAAAGTGTAACCGAATCATTTATTTCAAACATAATTTCTTTTTTTTCTTTCCTTCTGCCCTTTTTCTTAATTTTGTCTAACATTTTCAAATATAATATTTTAAAAATAAAATAAAATACCAACTTACCAACTACAGTAATTTTGCAAACGAATAATTTTTATGATAATTCCAGTTTTAAATGTCATTTTGGCATATACATATATTACTAAATTTTTTGCTTGTTTTTTTTCTTTTTCGGTTGGTTTTTTTGTTGTTGTTTTTTTCGGGGGGGGGGGGGGGGGGGGGTCTTTTCAGTTCGTTTTTTGTTTTGTTTTGGTGTTTTTTGCATTTTATACAGTATATTGTAATTTAACCGTTTATTAAATGAACTCTACATAAATTAAAATGCAATAGGATTATACAAAGTTACTAGCGAGGTACAGGAGGCAAAATATATGTCACAGAATCAGATGATTTGTTTGTTCGTTTGTTTTGTTTAACGACACCACTGGACATGGGCGTCAATCCGGCTTAAAAAAAGGGGGGCGGGACGTGTTAGTGTTTGTGTGTAATTCTTACGTCGAATTACATCAACAATGACGTTTGTACAAAACTATGATAAAAGGGATGACTACTTGCTATTTTAAATAAATAATTAATATAGTAATTAAATTAGGGTTTTTTGGCTGGTTTGTTTGTTTTTTGTTTTTGTTTTTGTTTTTTGTTGTTGCTGTTGTTGTTGGTAGTGGTGGTGTTGTTGGTTTTGCTATACGAAAAAGTGGGGGTGGGGGGGGGGGGGAGACATTTATATAGATTGTCCCCAGGCGTTGAAAAGTGAGGGGGACGCGTCCCCCCTGTCCCCCACCGATCAACGCCCATCGATTAATTAATCATCGGCTATTGGATATCAAACATTTGGTAATTCTGACTCGTAGTCATCAGAGGAAACCCGCTATATTTTTTCTTATGCAACAAGTGATCTTTTATATGCACTTTCCCACAGACAGGAAAACACATACCACGGCCTTTCAGGAAAACACATACCACGGCCTTTGTCCGGTTGTGGTGCACTAGTTGGAACGAGAAAAAAACAATTAGCTGAATGGATCCACCGAGGTGATTCGACCCTGCTACCTCAAGCGAGCACGCAACCGACTGAGCTAAATCCCGCCCCTAAAATCAGATGAATTCTTATTCAGATGAATTCTTATTTGAAAAAGGAGAACTGAACATGAAAAGAATTTAGAGTGGAGGGCTATGGCACAGATTTTTTTTGTCATTTTAATAAATCAATAAAAATATACAGATATATTTTGAAACGATATACTAAATACTCGTAAACATATTTAACTTTTAAATAATAATTACTGTATAGAAACATATTAGCAATGTAATACAAGTTAACATTTACAGAAATTATATTGGAGACTATGTCACAGATACTAGCTATTTCATACGTTATTGTTTCAGAAATAAATACAGTTTAAAAATATATACCACATATTCACCCCCCCCCCCACCCCACCCCCCCACCCCAAAAAAAAGAAGAAGAAGAAGAAAGAAAAAGTTATGGTAGTGGTGGGCTTAGGGCTTAGAAATCGTTTTGTTGTCATGCAATACATTTTTACTATAAACGTAGCATTTGCTCTATATTTAACAATTAAATGTACAGTATAATCATTACTAGATAAAATTATACACCATTTTAACTAAAATAATAGAAAGAAAAAAAAACAAGCAAAGAAACAAAATCTATAACGTGCGTATTTTAAAATTATATATCACCGAAAATCTCAAGTGATAATCTCAATATTCAAATCCAAGTTAAAGACGTCGCATGTCCTAATCAAGGAAACGGTGTTTTGATAAGAATATTATTAGCGACACCAAAGCTCTTTTCAGGGAACAATTCTCGCCAGTAATTGTGTTTTATAACAGATGGGGCGACCCGTAAAAGTCGACAGCTGGGCGACTCCTTGTGAAATAACCTTACATTGGGGTCTAAAGAGGGACAGCGAGGCGGTTTTTACGGCGCAGGACGTCTCCAATATTAGGCAATCTGAGAGCAAATCATAGACGCGTGAAGCACATATTAAAGACGGGTGGAAAGACGGGGAGATAATCAGGTAGCCACTCTTCAGTACCTCTTTTCCCTGCCTCAGGGTCCTTCGCAGACGACAGGCGGGGGTCACGTGACTTGTTAACAATCTTAGTGCCCGTTGTGAACAACACGAAAAACGTTTGGTTAACAATGTTTAAGCAAACGATTCTTCGTAAGAAGCCAAACCGGCTTTGTATAGGCGAGAAGAGCGGACAGATAGAGTCAATGTAGGAGTTAAGCGGTGTCATGTTGAAACATACTCGAAGCGCGTGCGTCCGTGAAGGGGCACGCGTCGCCTCAATGGCGGGGCATCTGCGGAGTTAACGGGGTGGAAAGAGGCATGGGTTAAAACAGCAGTAGTGATGACCTTGTAATTGTTGGCGAGCGAAGAGCTGTGAAAAGTGATTGTGTCTTTAAGAGTCTTTGATTATCAAGTAAATCGGTGACACGTGTGATAACCGTAAATAACATCCTAGTCCTTTAAATTAGTGTGTTTTAATATTTCTATTAAAGATGCAATCTCGAATATGTTTTATTATTTTAATCATTTGGAACAGACCATTCACATTTATTCACTTACCAAGGCACACCATGCTTTAATATGCTTTGACTATCTCTCTAATCTGGCCCACACGAAAATGGCATTAATTGTTCACAATTTTAACACCCAGAAGTGGGGCGCTATCCTGTTGGTCTCTATTACGAAGTATTAAAAACATGGCCAGGCGCGGATTCAGGCGGGGGGCCCCCTCATATTTTTGGTCAAACAATATATTACAAAATACATAAACAAAAATGCAAACTTATCCCTTCCACCTGTCAAGGACCTTTAAATTCTGTTTCTAAAAACAACGTGTTTTGCGCCCCGCTATTACAAATTCTTTAATCCGCGCCTGGTGGCCACAGACTTGAACGAACGCGGTTGGCAATAACTGTTGACAGCTATGAAAACTGTTGTTGTGTTTGTATTTTACATTAGTAAATGATGTTGTAAATGGTAATATAGTGAGGCGAAACTAAAGAAATTATACAAGGTGTTAATTTAAGTTTTTCTTTTTGTAATGAATGCTACGTATAATTAAAAATAAATCTTGTGGCGACACCACATTAATATAGAATTTTTGTAAAAGTATTTATTAATTTAAAATCATTCACTTAATACGTTATGCATTTACTTTATTATTAAAAACATATACCTGCACAATTTGGCCTAATCGTTGATTTCATAATTACCTATCGATAGTAGCATATACAACAGTATATGTTAATTTTTATACTGAAAATAATGAGTACCAAGAAAAGTTACTTTTTAAAATTTAAATATTTCCTTAATTCACTTCAGTGGCGGATCCAGAAAATCCATTTAGGGGGGCCCCAGTGAAATGAGGTGGAATGCCAGGGAACTCTGGGGGAGGTTTGGAGGGGGATCGTTAAAAAATAAAAATTAATATATAATAAAATTATAACTATTGCAAAATTTAGGCCCCCCCCCCCCCCCCGGATCCGCCTCTGCACTTGATTAGATAGCTATGTTTATTTTTATTATTTAATTTTTCTCCTTTTTTTTCTCACAAACATTTATAACCGTTATATATTATATATTGATTAAATGAAAGGCAAGAAGGGAATAAATATTTAAATCATCTGTTAGGTACAAATAAAGTACAAGAAATTAAATTTATCCTTGACCGTTTGAAGGTTAAATGTGAAAGACAAAACAGCTATTACAATCTCAGTCGTAACTTGAAGAGTCAAAGAGAACACTTTTTACAAAGGTATCATTGCAAAACAAAATAAAATAACAACCTGTCAAAATTCACCACATTCTCTAATTAAACAACAAAATAAAACAAATGAAAAGTTAAAAGTTTGTTTTGTTTAACGACACCATTGGAGCACTTTGATTCATTAATCACCGGATATTGGATATCAAACATTTGGTAATTCTGACATGTAGTCATCAGAGGAAACCCGCTTCATTTTTCCTTATGCAGAAAGGAATCTTTTGTATGCACTTTCCCACAGACAGGAAAACACATACCACTGTCTTTGTCCAGTTGTGGTGCACTGGTTTTAACGAGAAGAAACCCAATCAGTTGATTAAGGTAGTTCGATCCTGCGACGCAAGCACCTCGAGCGAGCTCTCAACCGATTGAGGTAAAACAAAACACACAAAAGCATACACAAACACTTTCACAAAACAAAGCAAAGCAAAACAAAATAAATATAAACAACAACCACATTTTGGTGCATTTCAACCAAAACCAACACCAAAACATAAAAACAATTATTGTAACAGGTACTCCCATCACCCCCCCCCCCCTCTCTCTCTCTCTCTCTCTCTCTCTCTCTCTCTCTGTCGTCTCCCTTTCTTTCTTTCTTTCTTTCTTTCTCTCTCTCTCTCTCTCTCTCTCTCTCTCTCTCTCTCTCTCTCTCTCTCTCTCTCTCTCTCTCTCTCTCTCTCTCTCTCTCTCTCTCTCTTCCCCTGCGCGTGCTGTAACCTCGCCGTGGTGCAGGGGTGTAACATTCTCTTTCAGAATGGCCAATACAGCACAAGTTTAAATTCTGAGTAAAAGTCCGTATCTATCTGTGATATTTGTATTTTTGCAAAGTTCTTTACACTGTTTTTATTTAAATCTTGAATTTATATATTGATATTCATCATCACCTTATTTGTTTACATTACCATAGTGTGACACCCAATAGCCGGTGTATTTTTCGTGCTGGGGTGTCGTTAAACATTCATTCATTCATTCTTTCTTTCTCTCTTCTGTCTTCCCTCTCTCTCTCTCTCTCTCTCTCTCTCTCTCTCTCTCTCTCTCTCTCTCTCTCTCTCTCTCTCTCTCTCTCTCTCTCTCTCTCTCTCTCTCTCTCTCTCCCTTCCGTTTCCTCTCTCTATCTAAAACCAATTTCCAATTTTGCGTCATAATTATACATTGATTAAACACAGTTTAAAATTTTATTTTATATCATTAATTTTTACAGCTACATGTATTAAGATCAGTATACAATGTTAAATCTTAAATATTTTTTTAAAGTTTGCATAATAATTAATCGGTGTTTTGAAGTACCAAACCAGATATACGGTTCGAACTGACGGGGGAAAATATTAAAGAGTATTAAAATTATTTTGTTTTAATTTATTGTTTTTAACTTTTTAGTTCAGCACTATAGAAAGACATTTATTCAACAACGCACTCAACACATTTCATTTACGGTTATATGGCGTCAGACATATGGTTAAGGACCACACAGATATTGAGAGAGAAAACCCGCTGTCGCCACTTCATGGGCTACTCTTTTCGATTAGCAGCAAGGGATCTTTTATATGAACCATCCCTCAGACAGGGTAGTACATACCACGGCCTTTGATATACCAGTCGTGGTGTACTGTCTGGAACGAGAAATAGCCCAATGGGCCCACCGACAGGAATCGATCCCAGACCGACCGCGCATCGAGCGAGCGCTTTACCACTGTGCTACGTCTCGCCCTCAGCACTATAGTCTTTTTATGTGTAGAACTCAATGTACGGTTCTAACTGACGGGGAAAATTAGGGAACAGTTAAATAGTAACATTAAATATTGACTGCTACCAGAACTCTCATCCACAGGATTAGAAAATTACTGTGTTACTGACATTCAAAGATAAAGTTTGTTTTCTTTACTGACAACACAAGAGCACATTGATTTATTAATTATTGGCTATTAGATGTCAAACTTTGGTAATTCTGACATATAGAGAGGAAAGCCGTTACATTTTTCGATTAGAAGCAAGCGATCTATATGTACCACACCACAGACAGGATAGCACATACACGGCCTTTTGGTAAACCAGTAGTGCTGCACTGGCTGGAACGAGAAATAGCCCAATGGCTTTGTATTTTTATAGCGGCGTCACTACTCTAATGATGAATTAAATCTGGTCTCAAATGCAATGTGTTCCCTTATTTCTTATATATATATATATATATATATATATATATATATATATATATATATATATATATATATATATATAAATGATAAAAGAAAACAAGTTTACAGTAGATATGTATTTAAAAAATAATTTAAAGAAATAACTATCTTATTTATAATTGAATAAGAGTCTAGTATGGATGACATTTTTTCATTTTGTTTTAAAATGTGCAATTCTGACATCTTTTTATATATATCGGGGTACTGCGGGTTATGGGTAGATACAAATGCGAGCTGCTTTTTCGCTGAAAACGATTTGTTTTGGTTTTAAAAGATATTTTCTGTCTAATGCTACCACCTTTTCGATACTATCTGATATTGGCTGTTTTGGATAACCTCGCGTTTTAAGATACATGTTGAGTTCCCGGAGACGTTGATCACGTGTTTGTATATTTGACACAATCATACAGATACGCCGTGCTAGGTTATATGGTATACTTCTTCTCGTATGACTCGGATGACAGGATGAGAAAGAAAGGTACTGTTTGCTATCAGTTGGTTTGTAAAATATATCAGTTTCTATTATGCGTCCACACTTGATTACTAAAGTGTTTAGACAGGAATTTGCTTTGTGTCTGTTTATGTTACTATTCAGTGTGTTAAGTAACTCGTTAAATAATTCCAAACAGTGTTTGGACAAAGGCCACAGTATGAAACAATCATCTAGAAAACGTTTCCAATTCTTCTTGAAATATAGCTGAACGTCTGATCCAAATATATTTGTAATTTTAGTTTCTAATATTTGTTCTAGGTAACCTAAAGTCAGTGTGGCATAGCTTGGTGTCATTTTGGTACCCATTGCCGTCCCTTTAATCTGTTTGTAGTGTTTCCCATCAAAGTAAAATATATTGTTTCCAATATATATATTATGCTTTCTACAATTAAAGACTTCGAAATTCGTTCTGGCAAAAGTTCGGGATATTTGGTTAACCAGTATGACATTGCTGTGATTCCAAGGTCATGTTCTTGTTCTGAAGGAGTTGGTCACTAAAGAATTTTGTTTGAAGTAGTGTGCCATACTGTAAAATGTACAAGGGTTAAAATTCAGTTGCCTTCCTGTAAAATTGTAAAATATACAATGGTTAAAATTCAGTTGCCTTCCTGTAAAATGTACGATAGTTAAAATTCAGTTGCCTTCTTGTAAAATGTACAATGGTTAAAATTCAGTTACCTTCCTGTAAAATATACAATGCTTAAAAAAATTCAGTTGCCTTATTGTAAAATTTACAATGCTTAAAATTGAGTTACCTTCCTGTAAAATGTACAATGCTTAAACAAAAATCAGTTGCCTTATTGTAAAATTTACAATGCTGGAAAAAAATCAGTTGCCTTCCTGTAAAATGTACAACGGTTAACATTGAGTTGTTGCTATCTCTACTGTACATGTGGTTCTGGGAAATCTTCATTAGTGTGTAGCGCCTCAGTTTTCAACTAAATAGGTTTCATTACAAAAACAACAAAGTAATAAAAAAATATATAAAAAATTTAATTAATTAATTAATACAAAAATAAATAAATAAATAAAAATAATGATTCGCGTTTTAGGTGAAACCTAATAAATGTATTAAGAAGGAAGGAAGGAAATGTTTTATTTAACGACGCACTCAACACATTTTATTTACGGTTATATGGCGTCAGACGTATGGTTAAGAACCACACATATATTGAAAGAGGAAACCCGCTATCGCCACTTCATGAGCTACTCTTTTCGATTAGCAGTAAGGGATCTTTTATATGCACAGACAGGACAGTACATACCACGACCTTTGTTACACCAGTTGTGGAGCACTGTCTGGAACGAGATGTATGAACAATGTATTTCTTAAAATCTTAATGTATGTCGCAATATTGATACACAAACAACTAAACCTCTTGATTTGTTCCATTAAAAGTCCCGCTTCAGCTTTAGAAAAGGTGATACTTTTGCTTTTAATAGCAAATATTAAAATAAATAATACAACAGCGACTTATCACACACACCCTACCCCCCCCCCCCCCCGCGAAAAAACACACAAACAAACACAAAAACAACAACAACCCCAAAACAAACAACAACAACAACAACAACAACAAAACAAAACAAAACAAAACAACCTCAAAACTGTGCTCCACCCCTCCCCATGTCTGTTAACGAACCCTTCTGGGCGTGTCTTATTAGCGTTGTCTCTTCGTCATCATCATCAACGCGGTGTTCGAAAATCACTTACTGCCTCGCCGTCTGCATTGATTTCGGAGGTTTGTTAATTATGGCGGAACGTGTTGCGTAAACACGAAACTACGCGACTTCCTTGTTCCTAATTACCCCCACAGTAGTTTCATTTGCATGAAAATAAAAACGATAATTGAAAACCCTCACAGATTTTCGAAGCGCTGGAGCGAAAAATTACGGGTCAAAGCGATTGACCATGAAGAAATGAACAGAATCGACCGATCTTGGAGTCTCGACCGACACGGGACGAGGAGAGCGAAATCAAATTTTAGCAGCATAATCTCTGTTGATTTTGTTACCTCGTCCCAAATCGGCTTTCAGTCTCCTGCAATGATCGCCTGTCGTAAAGAGGGAAATAGGGGAAAAAAATCGCAAATGAAAGTCAATTGCTACCACGGCGTGCATTCCAATACTCTGTTTAGTTAAGGGTTTTTTCTTTCGGTGTATTTTAGACCATTATTAGCATTTCTACGCATTCTGGACTGAAATACGCCGTAAGTCGTTTTATTGTGGACGATTCTCGGGGTCGCGGGATGGTAAATGAGTTGTGAGTGGATGGCGTAGTGGATTTGAACTAAGACACCCTTCTCTTGGTGTTCTTACTGCATGAGGAGGAAAAGGAGGAAGGCAACGAAGAAGAAGATGAAGATGATGGTGATGTTGATGATGATGGTGATGATGATGATGAAGAAGACGAATGTATGAATGGATGAACACACCGGCTATTGGGTGGTGAAAACTAAGTCATATATGATGATGAACATCAATGTAAATTTCTAAAGACATCAATGAAAGAGTCACATTTTTGAAAGACACAATGAAACATATTAACATTAAATACCCCACTTGACACCCCCCCCCCCCCCCCACACACACACACCAAACAACAACAAAAAAACACCCGACAAAAACAACAAAAAACTTCAAAAAGTCAACAAACAATAGATAAATAAATAAACGCATGGAAACAGTGTATGGAGATGTGGTAGCTTAACCAATATTGCACAAAACAAAAAACATTTGAAAACCATAACACAGATGCGTATAGACACTGGTCTAAACATTGGTTTTCAAAGAGAAACTGAATGTGTTCTGTATTTGCAATTCTCAATGAGCATGTTGTCACCCCTGCACCACGAAGAAGACAAAAAGTAGGAGGAGGAGGCGGATGAGAAGAAAACTGTCTGCGAGAAGAAGGAGGTGAGAGAACGAAGAAGAAAAGGAACAGTTCTATCCAGTCACATTCATCTAAGGTTCGGGCGGGATCCAGCTCAGCCGGGAAATAACTCGCCTGAGATGCTTTCATCGAAAGGAAGGAAGGAAGGAAATATTTTATTTAACGATGCACTCAACACATTTTATTTACGGTTAAATGGCGTGGGACATATGGTTAATGACCACACAAATATTGAGAGAGGAAAGCCGCTGTCGCCACTTCATGGGCTACTCTTTTCGATTAGCAGCAAGGGATCTTTTATATGCACCATCCCACAGACAAGATAGTACACACCACGGCCTTTGTTACACCAGTTGTAACATTGGTCTAAACATTGGTTGGAACGAGAAATAGCCAAATGGGTCCACCGACGGGGATCGATCCTAGACTGACCGCGCATCAAGCGAACGCATTACTACTGGGCTACGCCTCGCCCCTTGATTGAAAGGATTAAAACTCTTAGGTGGACCCATTCTCTGATTGGGCTTTTCACCTGTCCCATCCAAAGCCCCCCGACTGGTATATCAAACGCTGTGGTATGTGCTGTCCTGTCTGTGGGAAAGTGCAGATAAAATACCCCTTGCTGATAATGCAAAAATGTATCGGATTTCCTTTAAGACAGTGTCAGAATTATAAAACGTTGGACATCCAATAGCCAATCATTATTAATAAATCAATGTGCTCTAGTAGTGTTGTTAAACAAAACAAACTTTTTCTCATTTAACGTTAGGCACAAAACCCAGTCTAGCGAATATCGACCTGGCTGTTTTTCGTTCAACAATTGTAAAACTATTTTGACTGGTCGGTTTGGGATCGATCCCCGTCAGTGGGTCTGTTGGGCTATTTCTCGCTCCAGCCAGTGCACCACAACTGGTACACCAAAGGCCGTGTTATGTACTATCTTGCCTGTGGGATGGATGGTGCATATAAAAGATCCCTTGCTGCTAATCAAAAAGTATAGCCCATGAAGTGGCGACAGCGAGTTTCCTCTCTCAATATCTGAGTGGTCTTTAACCATATGTCTGACGCCATATAACCGTAAATAAAATGTGTCCAGTGCGTCGTTAAATAAAACATTTCTTTCTTTTATTTTGACTGGTTCCCAAAATTATCGGACGGTTTAATGTGCAGCGTAAAAAAAAAAAAAACATTCTAAAAAAAACTGGCTTTTGCGAAAGACGACTGGACGAACTACGTCTAAACATGCATTATATCATATTGGTCGTTCCAGTGTTAGGTCTTCTTCAAATGTAAGGAAATATAATGTTCTTTCTTATCCAATAGAATTTTCATTTCACCACACACACTCATAAGAATGGCAGAAGTGTTCACGTCAAACGTTTACCTGGACACCAAATTACACCTCAACACATTACGACTTTACACATGGAGTATATTTACTTGAATAAAGTGGTCATATGCATGTAAATGTATTTTGCATATATAAACTTTTGCAATGTCTGTAAAAATTGTTATATGAACTCCATTAAATACAAACATACATTCATTAAGTGGTGAAATGGTTAGTAATAACTATAACAACATACATTTCACGAATATAAGCAAAAAGTATCGTTAACTAACACCAATCAGCTTTTGTTTTTAAGTTTTCCTGTATTCTGAAGTTAAAGCTAATCGGGTTTTCTCTGAACAGTTATCTTTACATTTCAAATGGTAAGACCTCTTTTTTTCTATCACACATAGGATCACCATTTGATTCTGAGATCCGAGATTTTACAGTGGACAAATTACTGAGAACAAATACAAAGGCAGTCTCCATGCAAAACAATCACATATTTTGTCAATTGGTCTGAGATACTAGTATATAAGAAACGTTTACAAATGGACAGATAATTATCTCCATGTCTGTTACACTTTTTGTTTACCTCCTGCGCGTGCTGTAACCTCACCGTGGTGCAGGGGTGAAACATTCTCTTTGAGAATGGCCAATACAGCACAAATCCCCTGAAATTTTGAGTAGTAGTCAGTATCTATCTGTAATATTTGTATTTTTGCACAGTTCTTTACACTGTTCTTATTTAAACCTTGAGTTTTTATATTGATGTTGATCATCACTTTATTTGTTTGCATTACCATAGTTTGACACCCAATAGCCGATGTATTTTTCGTGCTGGGGTGTCGTTAAACATTCATTCATTGTTTTGTTTAAAGAAAGAAAGAAATGTTTTATTTAACGACGCACTCAACACATTTTATTTACGGTTATATGGCGTCAGACATATGGTTAAGGACCACACATATACGAAAAGTATTGAGAGGAAACCCGCTGTTGCCACTTCATGGGCTACTCTTTTCGGTTAGCAGCAAGGGTTCTTTTATATGCATCATCCCACAGAGAGGGTAGTACATACCACGGCCTTTGATATACCAGTCGTGGTGCACTGACTGGAACGAGAAATAGCCCAATGGGCCCACTGACAGGGATCGATTCCCAGACCGACCGCGCATCGAGCGAGCCCTTTACTACTGGGCTACGTACCGCCTCCTTGATTGAATAATCACCAGCCACTGGGTGTCAAACATTTAATACTTATGACACGCATTGTTCAGAGGAGACATTTTCCCATTAATTGAAAGGGATCTTTTATATAGATATAACGGCATATACCACGGTCTTTGATATACCAGTTGTGTGAGAACTGGTTATAACGGGGGGAAACAGTAAGAGAACGAGTCCACCAAGGTCGTTCGATCCTACAATGCAGGCACCCTAGGCGAGCCCTCTACCAATTGAGCTAGACCATTCCTCCGCTCGGATCATTTCGATTCCATCCAGAACTTTTATTACAATTTTTACGTGATACTGACTTTTATTCTAAAGAATTTTGAATTTTTATATTGATGTTGATCATCACTTTATTTGTTTACATTTACCATAGTTTGACGCCCAATAGCCGATGTATTTTTGTACAGGGGTGTCGTTAAACATCTATTCTATTCTATTCTATTCTATTCCCCCGTTCCGAGTTTGGATTCTGAGCTTGAAACGGTGTAAATGTTTGGAGTTTGGTATTACCAATGCCAGACGTATATAAACGATAATAAGTGTAGCAATTAACAATAAATATGTGTGTAAAATGTTCAATAGAATACATGTATTTGTTTAACGACATCCCAACTTAGCTATTTTGGCGTCTAACATGGTTATTTTGATACTTGGTCCAGAAAGTGAAAAAGAAAACACGCTTCCGCCACATATGATACCCTTACCGACTAGTAGCAATAGCTCTTTTAGGTGTACTTTCCCATAGACGTGACAGCGCATACCATGACCATTGGTATACTAGTAGTGGTGAAGGTGGGACAACTGGCCCTCCAAGTCCGATTAAACACTCGACCCATCACACCACAGTGGCGGATTCAGAAAATTCATGGGGGGGGGGGGCAGTGACATGAGATGGAATGCTAAGGGAACTTTGGGGGAGGTTTGGAAGGGGTATCGTAAAAAAAATGAAAATTAATATATAATAAAATTATAACTATCGCAAAATTTAGGGAGGGGCCGGACCCCTGCCCCCCCCCCCCCCCCTTCAGATTCGCCTCTGCACCAGAATCTAACTGCTACCAATCGCCGATGTTTTTGTTCGTCGTTGGTTTCTACGTTGGTTATGACATGTATTACTTTGAAGTTACCTTTATGTAAACTCTGATTAGAACAACGGCTGTGGTATGTGCAGTAGAAAAGTGCATTTAACATAGGCCCGGTGGTAAAACGCTCGCTTGATGCGCAGTCGGTCCAGGATCGATCCACGTCGGTGGGCCCATTGGGCTATTTCTCGTCCCAGCTAGTGCACCACGACATGTATATCAAATGTCGTGGTATGTGCTATCCTGTCTGTGGGATGGTGCATATAAAAGATCCCTTGCTACTAATCGAAAAAAATTTAGCGGGTTTCCTCTCTAAGACTATATGTCAAAATTACCAAATGTTTGACATCCAATAGTGATGTCGTTAAACAAAACAATCTTTAACTATTTAACTTTACCACTGAGCTACATTCTGCGACTAAACGGCAAAACCAACTAGACAGAGTTCAAGAGATGTTTTGACAAAGTTTTTATTACATGCACACATGAACATGAATGACTGCTTCGTCTACAGGGCAACCACTTTCGTCATACTGGTTTAATACAAGCGACCTTTTGAAATATTAGTCAAGAAGGGTGATGTTACTTAGAGTAAGTTTAACCAGCCATTTGACTCTAGCGCTTGGTAAACTGTTTTTACGCTACACATTATTAAACCGAATGAGCTCTTTGAGAACCAGTCTAAATAGTTTGCATACGTTTAGCGAAAAACGACTGAATGAATATAGGCCAGGTGCTCACACAATTTGTGCGTATGCATATATTGCCCAACCAGTGGCATTCGTCATGAACACAGTTTGTATCTGTCCAGTTTCTTATTTTACCCCACTACCACCACAAACATCACCACCATCACCACCATCACCACCATCCCCCCCCCCCCCCCACACACACACACACGCACACACTCACACACACACACACACACACACACACACATTCACACTAGATAAAAATATCAAAGCACCGAGCATCTTTTTCCCCCAGTGATTCTTCAAAGAGAAATGGTCACCATAAACATTTAGAACAGTCTTCTGGAGTCTTTGGAATTTCATAACCCTGATGAAATAACGTTTTATGCCAGAACGATATGAAATTGTCTGAAATGTAGAGCGTGTGCCCTATGAGGTATCTCAGAAGTCGCGTGAAGAAGTAAGCCGCAGGATATTACACATGTACAATTCAATACTTGTAATACTGCTAAACTCGTATAACATGAATATCACATTTCTGATGTAGTATTACAACAAAACATGACATATATATATATATATATATATATATATATATATATATATATATATATATATATATATATATATATATGTGTGTGTGTGTGTGTGTGTGTGTGTATATATATATGTGTGTGTGTGTGTGTGTGTGTGTGTGTGTGTGTGTTTGTTTTTGTTTGTTTTGCATGAACAATGTATGCTGTCGACATGTATTTAACGTACGCACGTGTTCAATTGTTTTAATACGAGTGCCATTAAGCATTTCCCCACGTGGTTTACAATAAACAATTGCAAAAAAATCGAACTATGTAATGCATTGTTTACTGCATGCGCAATAACAATGTTATGACAAAATTGTAACGATAGTATTGTTTCAAGAACTACAAACTTGTGATTTGTGACATAGCCTTATGCCAGTGTGTAGATGTATTGTTTGTATGTTGCATTCAGTAATGATAATTTTAAAATAATAATTGTAGTAATAATCATGCTTGATGTTCGTGAAAGCAATGTCGACAGTTTATGGATAATAAACAAATTACCACATTTGTGATAGTATCACACGAACTGTGTGGTAATTGTTCAGGACTTCCTTTGGTTCCATCACTCTTACTCATGAAATAAAACCATTTTCAAGATTTCAAAATGTATTAAACAACACTTAGACACATCACAGTGTGTAACCAGAGAACAATGCAAATACATAGTTAACATACACGACAAGAACAGGCATCAACATAATAGTAGTTAGCATAGAAGACAGGATACGTAATCAAAATAGCTAAACAGTGCGGAGAAAGACTATATAATTGTTTAAATAAATATAGAAAAGTGTTTTTAGTAATTGTGCATTACATAAAAACAGGATACCGTTCATTTTAAATAAATATAGAAAAGTGTTTTTAGTAATGGTGCATTACATAAAGACAGGATACCGTTCATTTTAAATAAATATAGAAAAGTGTTTTTAGTAATGGTGCATTACATAAAGACAGGATACCGTTCATTTTAAATAAATATAGAAAAGTGTTTTTAGTAATGGTGCATTACATAAAGACAGGATACCGTTCATTTTAAAAACACTACGATTGGTTATATAATATTGTTTGGGTTTGTTTTCTAATGTTTCAATATTATGATTTTTACAATTGAATAAATAATGTTATTCATCTCCAATATTAGTATTGCAAAATTTGCATAGTCTACTTTCTCTAGGAACGTTAAATCATGTACCAGTTTTGAGTGGTAATCTTAAATTTGACGTATGCAATTTAGTAATCCAGTATTTATTTTGGTATGATTGTCTCGACAAGTAGGTTTCGAGGTAAAATTCTGTTTGAAATATTATACAAAATTGGCCCCTAGAAGAGTTTGTAATATCCGAAAACCTCTATTGTTATAAACTGATCGCAGAATTTTTGTTTTCATTCTTGATTATAGGATTTTAAATTATTGCATTGATTAGTACTGATGTACCCGCATTCCCGTCTTATCGTAACTATTTTTCTTAATTTCGACTACTTACATTGATTTCCTTCACCACTTTTATAGAAAACGTTAATTTATATAGTATACTGATAAGTTTATTTAAATCTTTAATCAATTTCCTCCAAAATAACACAATTCGTAAATTAACTTCCCAAAAATCGTTTTACAAGAATCGTATTGCACTCGGGATCATGTAATTAACACACGATTTTACTACAACCCATATTAAAATTCATACATTTTGTACATAGCAAACGCGATGGTAATAATTAGTATATTCTGTCAATTTTACCAAATATAAGAATGTATTATATCATAATGTGACGTCACATAGGCGTGTTCTACAACGTTATAAAACGTGTGTCATTATGATGATTACAGCTCCATTGCACATAATTTAATTTATGATATATAACTTTAAAAGTTAAAATAAATAAAATGACATATAGAGCTGTATGTTTTTTCAAGTATATTTATAACTTAAATAATATTTTGTAATAGCTGCAATAGCCGAAAATATTTTGTAATGTAATTACAATCTTAATACGAGCATAATTTTCTAACTGTTGGTAAATCAGAGCACCCTAGTTCACTATTAACTAAATTTGTTATACCGGTATATTGTTTTACGAACTCTTTAATCCAGAAGTTAAGAGTTTTTGTTTGTTTTTGTGTTTGTTTTAATCAATAGCGGTAAGTAAACACCAAATGATTTGCATTGGTATTCAGACTTGATAACTTGGTTTCGATATTAAAATAATTCTTGTTACAAATTCTTAAGTAAAAAAAAAAGAAGCGTTTTTCGACTTTATTATAAATTTGTGTATATGACTGTATATGTAGAAAACTAACGAACCAAGATAAATAAATTCATTAACAACCTCTAACTGCTATTGATTGTAAAATAATTCCTAATTATTTCGGATTTTTCATCCGTTTTGAAAAAAATAAGTGTTATTTTTTTCTCCGTGTTTACAGTTAAATTTCATTTTAAAGTATAATATGACAGAATTGAGAAATGTTTTGTAAGAATTATGGCGTTTTAATTAGTACCATATTATTAACATGCATTAGTAAAAATAACATCTCTATGTCAGTGTGTGGTCATTTATGAGTTACGAATATCAAGACAGACAGACAGACAGACAGACAGACAAAGATATTTTTTATTAAAGTCTCACCTTATGTACACAATAATAAAATGCAATTTAAAATAGAGTATAAAAGTACATAAGCCATTCCTTACAGGAACTATATATACATAACACAAGTAAAAGATACACATACATAAAAGTTTCAAACTGTTATCATCACATTTGTATTATAAATAATATTAATAAAAAAATAAAAATAAAGGACGCATAACCACATATAAGTTAAGAATATAAAAGTGTTTGGCGACATGTTAACATTAAACATAGGATTTTGGCAGTGTTAAAAACTAGGTTCTTATTAGACATTAAAATACAAACAAATTTGAACTTTATTTAAAACCTCATACATGTGTATTCTCTATTAAAAAGCTGCTAAACATGTTAAATGAAAACGTAAGTCAGTGTACATTGCACACTCGATTAAAACATGGACTTCATCTTCAACACATTTATTACTGCACATAGCGCAGAAATCATTGACTGGTATATCAATGACCGGGATATGTGCTATCCTGTCTGTGGGATGGTGCATATAAAAGATCCCTTTTTACTACCAAAATATTTATCGGATTTCCTCTCTAAGATTACATGTCAAAATTACCAAATGTTTGACATCCAATGGCCGATTATTAATAAATCAGTGTGCTCTAGTGGTGTTGTTAAACAAAACAAACTTATTTGTTGCATTTCACGGAGCATTTAACACCGGCATACAGTGATAAGATTTGTCTACTTACGTCTGACGTAATCAATTGCTCTCGTATCATCGACAAAACAGGGTCTGTCAACAGTGAACATATATTTTATACATAATTTATGGGTTTTGATTTTATTTTTGTAAATAGAAAACTTTTAATTAAAATATTTCAGATAGATTTTTAAATAGTTCTATAGTCTTTCATAAGACCATACGAGTGCCTTGTTTACTGCTATACATTGCTGTATTATTATATTACTGTTCAACTGTTTTTAATCAAGGTGAGATGTAAATGAATAATCTGTTTGCCTGTATATCTGTCTGTCTGTTTGTCTGCCTGTCTGTCTATCTTTTCTAATACCAAATTGAGCGTCCTATAATAATATTATAATAATTACCGGTAGAACAAATGAGCAATCTTTCATTTAAAACAGAAATAAAATATCTGCTTAAACAGCTAATTACTTTGATCCCTTTATAGTTATCTGTATCATTAACATTTCGCTTCTTTGTAAACAGGAACTATCTACACAATTCCTTTTAGAAAAAGAAATTCAGATTTTTTTTTTTATTGCAGAAATGTTTATTTCATATTGTCACTTACATGAAGTGGTCAGCTGTCAGTCAGCGACAATGCAATGAAGTCCTTTGTTAAACGGTTACGAGTGCTGATATCTGATCTAAACTCAGTTCATCAACAATAAGTGTACCATTACCACAGCTCGCTGTATGATAAAACATAAATACTGTTAGGCAAATAGAATCAGGCCCAGAAATGAAATAATGCCCCATATCAGATTAGCACTTCCAGAATGTATTTCATTTTCCGAGTATTAAATTCTCTGTCTGACCACAAACGTTAGGTAACAGTCAGCTCAAATATATTTTAACAGCAAAAGAGTCAAAATAAATATTTAAAAAAGAGAGTTAAAATTATAAACAATACTCGCCTCAAGCTGATGGCGTCTTAAAACAACCTGGTCTCTGCCGTAAGGAAAATATTACTATGGAAGTATTGAAAAGTTTGCAAACTTGATATAGATCTGGGAAGGAATCGTTCCTTGATTAGAACGCAGATAGAACAGTAACCAAGTTTGGCATGATTACGACGGTAAGCAGCCGAAGATTAGCAACGAAATTGGGAGAATAATGACGTTGAGGGACAGGATTGGACCAATCTCCCCCCTGGGCTCAAATCACGGCGAAGGCTACGAAAATACCGCTTTAAAGGACGGACCGTAATTGCCAACATTTGTACTTCATATTATTGAAATGACGGCTCCAAAGTGGATTTTCCACCCAGAATGAGCCATGTCATTTGGAAAAATGTGGTCAATTTGTCAAATATTGGTTTCCAATGGCAGAAAATTGTTTTGATGATGGACCAGTTGTGGACGAGTGAGGCCAATTATTGTCGTCAACTAGAGATCCACGCGAGATGGGATGGAGTCACCACTTTGCTGCTTTTACTCTTGCTTAGATTGACAATATGAAAAAGATGCTAACTAGGAAGGAAGAACAGTTCGCCTAACTCGGTTACGACTTGCAAGGTTCCCCGACAATGAGCATTCATTGCAGGTTTGGCAGCTCTATCGAGTCTCATCTCAGATCATTAATAAAGCTTCAATGAACTTTAATTCTCATTAAAGAGTAATCGTTGATCAAGCAGAGCGACCAAGTTAGGTGTTAACGATATAAATGACATTATTTTCATCACATTCGCAGCATGAGTATACCCATACATTAAAACATTATTTTTAATGCACCAAAGATTTGGAATCAAAACATATTTGATTGCATAAAGAACAAAATGACATGGTACAAATTTTCTACCTTACCAAGCGCTTTCCTCAGAAAATCTTTAATGTTAAATACTAAGGCTTAAGCTATGTTCGTTCTTCATAAGTACCCAGAGAAACATTAAATGTAAAGTGTTTAATGAAGTTTGTGAAGAGAGTATCGCTTGACAATAATTAATGTACTTGATCGTGAAAAGCTGCGCTTACAAGATTCATCAAGGAACATTTGTGAAATGAGGAGGGGTCTAAACAGTGGAAGATACTGCCCAGGAAAGGCTTTCTGTTTGAAATGTGAGTAAATTGTGGACATTTTTAGGTCAGAGCAATATCTAGGCTAAAAATAAGTAAGAGGGGCGCAATAATGTAAGGTCTTCTTGAACTATACAAAATTGCATTTTATACTAAAATATCATATTTTCGATTTTTCTTCCCCTACCCCTCAAGATACGGCCGTGTAGGTATATTTTAGAACAGCTAGAATCTTGCAAAACAATAAGTATGTTTTCCAGATATCTGAGATGTAACAGAGGACTTTTACTTGATTTCCTTGAAATATCTTTTTCCCGTTCGGCGACATAGGTACGAAATTTGACTCACAGAGAATAATACATGCGTGTACGTCAGATACCATTTATCTTACAACGTGTTGTTTTAAAATGTATCTAACAAGTGAAAACGAGTTTGATATTTTTTTAAACAACGAGTCGTAAAATAAATGGTACCTAACGGACACGAATGCATTATTCTATTTCTTAAATACCCTTAAATATTTTAATATCTGTTCGACTAAAAGTTATTTACAGCCCTTGCACTTTCGCGTCACAGATAAATGACTGTCAAGTTAACTATACGTCAGAGTGTAATCAATTTCGATCGTGCTGTTTTTTCCATTGGATGTATGACATTGGTGACCTGGTTATCACCTAGGAGCTGCCAGTCGTATGTCTTGAAATTGTTAACACTAATTGTTAACAAGTATATGCTATCAAAAATAACGAATGATATTCTCACCAACGGGTGTGTAAGAAAAAAACGTTTACCCATAGGACAACCACACCCTTGCTGATACTGTTCTCTGTCAAACTCAAAATCATTACCTTTTAAGCTTAAATCTAACAACTCTTAATCAGTTACTTTTCAAATTTAATGCTCTCTCCAATGAATCAATACCTGGACTGATAACTGTGTTGATCATTGGAAGTAAAACAAAGGTAATTATACAAATATATGCATATGATTTTCATACAATCGTGTGCCATTTCTACTTTTAAAATTCCACTGCATTGATCACACAGAGGCGGATCTGGGGGGGGGGGGGCAGGGGCCCGCCCCCCACTAAATTTTGCGATAGTTATAATTTTATTATATATTAATTTTCTTTTCTTTTTTACGATCCCCTCCAAACCTCCCCCAAAGTTCCCTTGGCATTCCACCTCATGTCACTGCGCCCCCACCTCCCCCAATGGATTTTCTGGATCCGCCACTGTCACATGAGGGGAGAGGGCTAGGGCACCTGTTTTTAATACACCCACCACCCATAAATAAATTTTAATTCAACCAAAGATACCTAGCCAAAGGGGAAAATGTGGTAGTCCCACCTAACATACAATAATAATTACGATAACTTTCCTCTCGCGCCCCCACCCCCCCTTCATATTATCAATTCTGGAACAGCCCTTAACACTCGTCTAAAGACTAAATAATATGGATAAAGTACTAAAGATAAAATGGGTACAAGTGTGCAATAGAAACGAAAGAAAAATTCATCAGCCTGTATGTAAAGTTGATTAATATTTTTTGCGATACTTGATAGTGGCGGATCCAGAAAATCCATTTAGGGGGGCCCCAGTGACACGAGTTGGAATGTCAAGGGAACTTTGGGAGAGGTTTGGAGGGAGATCGTAAAAAATAAATAAATTAATATATAATAAAATTATAACTATCGCAAAATGTAGGGGGGTGGGGGTGGGCGGGCTCCTGAGGCCCTCATAGATCCGCCTCTGCTTGATCTTGATGGTTAAAGAAGAGGGTGGGACTTAGCCCAGTGGTAAAGCGCTCCTCTGTTTAGGATTGATCCCCGTCAGTTGGCTATTTCTAGTTCCAACCAGTACTCCACACCTGGTGTAACAAGGCCGTGGTTTGTACTGTCTTGTCTGTAGGAACGATAATTAGTGGATAACTATATTGTATTTGACCATTTGCGGATGTTCATGCTGGTTATACCTACAGTCGCAAATTGAGTTTTACCAGCGAGGCGGAGCATGAATGTCCGTAAATGGTCGAATACAACATATACTCTTCAAAAAAAGAAACGCAAAAGGGTACAAATGGGTTATAACTCCGATTTTATGTTTCCTACCGGTTCATGCTTTGTGAATATAAGGTCATTGCATGTCCCAAACACATTCCCACGGTTACATTCGATAAAACGCAGCTACTGTACAATAAAGTTCCAAAATGTGAATATTCGCAAAAACGCAGCCACGTGCAAACCATGTCACCACTGCACGTGCGTTGTCTGCACGTGCAACATGAACACCGACAGTATAAAAGTGCAGGGTGTTCGCTTGCCTGGCCTCTGTATCTGGCCGACAGTTGATAATCCAGGACATGCCACGTCTCAGTGAACCGCAGAGAAACAATGCCATCGGCCGACTAGACGCAGGCGAATCCAGAACGGCCGTTGCCAGGGCATTCCATGTGTCCCCCAAGCACCATCTCCAGACTGTGGGACCGTTACCAGCAACATGGATCAACACGTGACCTCCCTAGATCCGGTCGACCACGGGTCACTACCCCCGGGCAGGACCGCTACATCCGGGTACGCCACCTTCGGGAACGATTGACTACTGCCACCTCCACAGCCGCAGCAATACCAGGTTTGCGCAGGATATCCGACCAGACCGTACGGAACCGCCTACGTGAGGTAGGAATTCGTGCCAGACGTCCAGTTCGAGGTGTCATCTTAACACCACAACACCGTCGACTCCGACTGCAGTGGTGCCAGATTCATCGACAATGGCCTCAACTGCGATGGAGACGGGTGTGGTTCAGTGACGAGTCCCGATTTCTGCTCCGACGTCATGATGGAAGATGTCGCGTGTACAGGCGTCGTGGTGAACGTTATGCGGCAAAACTGCGTGCAGGAAGTGGACAGATTCGGCGGGGGTAGTGTCATGGTGTGGGCAGCCATCTCACACACTGGCAGAACTGACCTGGTCCACGTGCAGGGCAACCTGAATGCACAGGGCTACATTGACCAGATCCTCCGGCCACACATCGTTCCAGTTATGGCCAACGCCAACGCAGTGTTCCAACATGACAACGCCAGGCCTCACACAGCACGTCTCACAACGGCTTTCCTACAGAACAACAACATTAATGTCCTTCCTTGGCCATCGATATCACCGGATTTGAACCCAACTGAGCATCTATGGGACGAGTTGGACCGACGCCTCCGACAGCGACAACCACAGCCCCAGACCCTGCCCGAGCTGGCAGCAGCCTTGCAGGCCGAGTGGGCCACCATCCCCCGGGACGTCATCCGTACTCTGGTTGCTTCAATGGGCAGGCGGTGCCAGGCAGTTGTCAACACACGCGGAGGCCACACCCGGTATTGACTCCAGATGACCTTGACCTTGGTGGTGTGTCCTATCACTTACTCACAATGGACTAGAGTGAATTGTGAACAATCCTGCAACATTTGGTAATTATCGGACTCACCATTCAATAATTAAATCAATTCTCCAAATGTTACGACAATGTGGTTTTGCGTTTCTTCTTTTGAAGAGTATAGTTATCCCCGAAGTATATATTGCTGCTAATCGAAAAGAGTAGCCCATGAAGTGACGACACCGGGTTTCCTTTCTAATTATATCCGTGGTCCTTAACCATATGTCCGACGCCATACAACCGTAATTAAAATGTGTTGAAGGCGTTGTTAAATAAATAAAAACAAAATTCCTTTCTGATAGTGAGTGAAGCTACCCCATGCCATCACATAGGCTAATTCTATATACTAGTATCCAGGACTCTTCCACGGGTCCTGGGCCCCGTTCCACGAAGCGATCTTAGTACTAAGATCATCTTAAGTGCATTAGGTAGTTATGCATTTAAGATGATCTTACGGCTAAGATCACTTCGTGAAACGTGGCCCTGGTTCGAGTTTCTAGGTGTATGATTAGTACCAGTCAATGGAACACTTATAACTGCGCGCTACGCTGTATTGGCTGTCTTCATGAATATAGTTGGACCGGAAAAAGCAATTGCATGTCAGCGTATTTTAAAGTTAAAGTTTTTGTTTAACGACACCACTAGATCACATTGATTTATTTATCATCGGCTATAGGATGTCAAACATTTGGTAATTGTACAATATAGTCTTCGAGAGGAAACCCGATACATTTTTCCATCAGTAGCAAGGGATCTTTTATATGCACTATCCCACATACAGGATATCACATACCACGGCATTTGATATAGCAGTCGTGGTGCACTGGCTGGAACGAGAAATAGCCCAATGGGTCCAGCGACGGGGGTCGATCCCAAACCGACCGCGCATCAGGCGACCACTTTACTACTGAGCTACGTCCCGCCCCAGATTTATTATACTCCTCTCGATTAAAATGTGAATGCACTAGAATGACGTAAGAAAGGGATTTTTAATTTTATTATTATGATTTTTTTTTTTGGGGGGGGGGGGGGGGTTAAAACGACTCGCTAGGGAAATTCTTTATATGAAGACTGTTTATGGGTCTACATCACGTGTTGCATATTGTAGGGAAACAAGGCTTTATGAAGAAAGAAATGTTTTATTTAGCGACACTTTTTAATTACGGTTATATAGCGTCGGACATATGGTTACGGTCCACACAGATAATGAGAGAAGAAACCCGCTGCCGCCACGCAATGTGCTCCTCTTTCTGATTAGCAGCAAGGGTATATGCAGCATCCCACATATAGGTTATGACATAATACGGATTTTGTTTTGGAACACTGGTTGGAACAAAAAATAGCCCAGTTGACCCACCGACAGGGATCGATCCTAGTCCAACCGAGTGAGCGCTTTACCACTGGGCTACGTCCCGCCCCTGTGAATGCACGGTGGTACATATATGTGTTGTCCTGTTTTAAGGAATGTACATGTTATATATGGCTCTTTGCTGCTAATATTGTAATGCATAGCCCTCGGCACAGTACATATAACTTGTATAATGGTTATTTTCGTTCTGATGTCAATTTTATGTATTCGTCAAGTCTATATTGCTGTGGCGGATCCAGAAAATCCATCGGGGGGGGGGGGGGGGCAGTGACCTGAGATGGAATACCAAGGGAACTTTGGGGAAGATTTGGAGGGGATCGTAAAAAACAATGAAAATTAATATATAATAAAATTATAACTATTGCAAAATTTAGGGGGCGGGGGGGGGGGGGGGCTTCTAATAGAAAAGCATAGACCCGCCTCTGTATTATATCTAGTAATATGGAAATAATAGCCATATAATTATATTAACTATGGCTGCATGTATGGGTTCAAAATACTGTTGTGGAAATACACACCACCACAGCTATCTGTCCTGAAGAAGTTGTTTGTTACAGTTAGTGCTGGAAGTCCGTGTAGTGACTTCGAACCTTCTAATAGCTAAGCATTTTGGAGTTCATGGGTGTGCGTACTCCCAGCACCTTTCTTGAAGTGGCGACAGCGGGTTTCCTCTCTCAATATCTGCGTGGTCCGTAACCATATGTCTGAGGCCATATAACCGTAAATAAAATGTGTTGAGTGCGTCGTTAAATAAAACATTTTCTTTCCACATATACGTGTATAAAGTATACTAAATAAAGCAGGCCTGTAGGAACCGGGGGGGGGGGGGGGAGGCTGTGTCCACACTTGAGAACGAAAATGTACGGTTTTTGTTTATACTATTACTAATGTACTAAATAAAGATAAACATAAAAATATGACTTGTATCCCCACTCCCGAGACTTTGCCATCCCCTACTAGAGACTGTGCCCCCAAATCTAGATATCGTTCCAACAGGCCTGTAAGGTGTTTTGTAAAAATAAAAAAAATGAAAGTAAATTTTGGGAAGGACTACTCCCCGTAAATCATTTTTTATTTTAAAATATATATATAGGGGCCTATATTGATGCTGTGCTGATCCGCTTTTTGTGTGTTAAATGATGAAACCAAAATGCCATTGGGTATTATTTATTTATTTATTTATTTATTTATTAACTAATATATTTGTTTGTTGTTGTTTTGTATTTTTAAAAAGTTATTGACCAAATATTTCGACCAACTGCCCACCTGATCCGATTCACTGGCGAAGGAAGCAGGGTGGCAAGGGTGCCTCCCACTTTTCAGATATTTTGCTTTATATTTGCTTTATAATAGTGTAAAAGTGTGTAAATATAAAAGTGTGCCCCCCCCCCCCCCACACACACACACACTTTTTGGCACCTTTCTACGTAACTGCGATTTTAGTGGATTAACAGGAACTCTAAAAAGAAATACATAGGCCTAGTCTTTTAAGACATTTTGTCTCAGTAGTGCATATTGATCACTAATAATATTTCGGACTGCATGCTGTTAATTCATCAACGCAGTCAATGTAAAGAAGTAGGGTTATTTATTTAATTAGTTTATCGCAAACTGACTTTACAAAAAATAATAATAATTATTATTATTACATTACACACGTAGACAACTCAATTCATAAATCAGTTTTGGTTTAGAGTTGTCGCCCGTTTCAAAGGCAGTTATCGAAAGTTGTCAACAAAGGCATACTAGCCGATTTTCTGAAGAAATCAATATGCCAGGTTGGTATAAAGATAACTGAATAAATAATGTGGCTGTATGATGGCATTGCAGTATGAATACATTAAATTGCATCGGTTACTATCTTATGAAACCAACATAAACCATAAATGTCATACGATGGTTGTTTTAATATTGGTCTCGTACCACACTTTCACTTTCAGACTTGTCACTTTGTCATTCGCATTGTGTGATAAATTCAGTTTTGTATTTCAGTAAGCTCTGTCATGTCAGCTAAAGTGCATTCAATAACTGTATTGTAGCAAGGTACATATTAATGGTTTTCTACAAATTGTAATAATAATAATTTTATTATTGAGGTTAATATAGAGCTTCTAGAGGCGGGACGTAGCCCAGTGGTTAACCGCTTGCTTGATGTGCGGTCGGACTGTGATCGAACCCTGTCGGTGGCCCCATTGCGCTATTTCTCTTCCCAGCCAGTACACCATACTTGGTATATTAAATGTCGTGGCATGTGCTATCCTGTCTGTGGAATGATATATATTATAAAAGATCACTTGCTACTAAATTGTAATAGAAAAAATGTAGCTCGTTTCCTCACTAAGACTATATGTCAGAGTTACTTAATGTTTGAGATCCAATAGCCTATGATTAATAAATAAATGTGCTCTAGTGGTATCATTAAACTAAACAGCAAATTTGGTACTGGTCAAATAAATCCCCCCTCCATGCACCCAAGAACTGGTAAATTTACAAAGTCAAATTAAGGTTCCATTCAATAAGCATTTCTATAGCAGACTTGTTTTTGTCTTGCCTTTACAAAGTTAAAAGGTGAGATATGGGTAAATTCTTGGACAGTGATGGTGGCAGTGGCGGTGTCTAGATCAGTAAAACTGGTTTATGGTTGCACCTATGGATGTTCATCACAGTGCACTGAAAACGTTTATGAGACATTTGATTTGACAGAATTCTTGTTGAAAAATCCATGTATCTTCCTCTATATAATAGAGAAGTGAAGTTAATTGAAACAGATTGAATTTAGAAACATGCAGAGGCATGATCACATTCCGATTCGCAATCCTAAAACAGAAAAGTCTGGTATACATGTTACTGCTGCTTTTATGGTTTAGCGGTCATGAAATAACCCAGGGCTGGAACTTAACCGCAGCACATATGGCATTTGCCGGAGATCTCTCCATTGGTTTTGCTGATGGCAGTATCATGCCACTGAATCAAAATATTGCCATTGTTGAAAGGGATAATTTTTGGTTTTCAATTTTGTGTTTATTTGTTGAGAGTTACAGGTCTAAAATTACTATACACAGGCTGAAAATATGTAGGTAATTGCTGTAGGTAACACATTGTTAAGTTCAAGTCCTGTAACTCCGAAAAGGTTTCTATACAAATATTAAAATGTTACAGAAAATATACATTTTTAAAAGGATTGGTCTGACCATATACACATTTTTGCTTTTAGATTCATCAATGCTTGCTGAAAACTACAACTACATACGCAGGCTGACTCAGGGTTTAACGACAGCACTGGAGCACAGATTGTTCACTGATGTTGTCATCAAGGTGGACCAGGTGGAGTTCCCTTGCCACAAAGTGGTTTTGTGTTCCATGTCGCCATACTTCGAAGGGATGTTTTCCTCAGGGATGAAGGAGAGCTCCCAGTCTGTTATACAACTGCATGACCTGAACAGTGAATGGTTTGAGCTGGTCCTCACCTACATGTACTCAGGACATATTCACCTCACCAACAACAATGTCAAGGACATTCTGCACATTGGCTCCTTTCTGCAGGTGCTCTGTTTACAGGAGCTGTGCGAGGAGTATATACTGGAGGAGATGCTGACACTGGACAACTGCTTATCTTTGTGGCAGCTGGCTCCAACGTATGGGTGTGGATATCTTCAGCATCAAGCAAAGTCCTTCATTATAAGGCATTTCAAGCTACTGGTAGAGAATGGAGAACTCCAACAGTTGTCTCAAGAGGAGCTGAAGGATATTCTTTCAGATGAACACTTGATAGTCAGAAACGAAGCGTGGGTTTTGGAAGTTGCAATAAATTGGATGAAAATGACTAAAACAGAGCCTAGCAAAGCTAAAGATGTATTTGAGAGTGTTCGGTTGGACTTGATACCTTCCAGTGAATGGGAATCACTTCTAGAAAAAGTTATAGTAACTGCAGATAAAGGTCTTTGTTCCATGTTGAATGCACTAAGAACGACGATGTTAGCATCTGATGAGTACAATGTTCAGAATAGAGTTCGGTTCTTTGACAGGCTACAGAATATCATAGTTGCTTATCCATCTCGTGAAATTACTGATCAGGATGATGACTCTGACACTGAGGTGATTCAGTTTCCATACTGTGTCAGTTTAGACCAGAAAAAGTCCATGAAACTTCCTCATTGCCCCTTTGATCTTCCGAAAATTGAGTCAATTTGTTTCCATGGACATAACTTGTACCTTGCAGGGGTAACAAGAAATGGAGTGGCTCTTGCTAGATTTGATGGAAGTACTGGTGTTTGGCACAGCTGTAAGAAACTTTGCCAGATCAGGACAAAATTTACTCTTGTATCTTGTGAATCACATGTATATCTTATTGGTGGTGTAAACGAAAATCTGCTTCGAACATGGATTACTGTTGAACAGTATGACCCGGAGACAGACGAATGGTGCAAAAAAGGTGACTTGGTTTGTCCAGTAACTGAATTCAGTTTTGTAACGTCAGGAGATACGATTTTCACTTACCTGGGCATCTGTCGCCGCACAGTCTACACAGACTCCAACACAGTGAGGATGACCAGTGAATGCATTCCTGAGATCCAGTCATTCAACTGCACGACAGGACAGTGTGAAGTCATCGGAAGACTCCCAGGCATAATCTCCAATGGACCAGGCAACCGGCACTCGTTCGCTTTCAGAAGAGACACTACAGTGTTTGTCATCACCCCAAGGGGCATGGTCATAAAGGTGCCCGACTTTGGTAGAGACCCTGTATTTGCTGGTGACATTGGGGAGTTGAGTCCCGTAGACAGTCGGTTTCATGGCATCGACACTGGAAGCAAGGTGTACCTCATAGGGAGTAGATACAGTCTGCCGATCAGTCCTGACGTGTTCTTGTTTGATTATGACGCCATGGTGGTTACAAAAGTGGAGGACTTGGCGTTTTGTTCCTGTGTGTCTGCGTGTGCATTTGGTCGAGTAAAGAAGAGGTTTCTTCTTGAAAATTCTCAATATAGAAATGAGCCTGATGACGCAGGTGTAATAAGTTTGTGTTAAATTACAAACATGGATGACATACCTCTTTGTCCATCATGGAGTGTTTTTAATGTTATGCTACAGAAGTTTGTGTTATGGTACAGGGCCCCGTTCCACGAAACTTAAGTGCACAAGGTAGTAGGTGATATTCGAGCTAAGATCGCTTCGTGAAACAGGGCCCAGAAGAGTATAACATCTCATATTGTCCTTACATTTATGTAAACATAGTTTTAATACATACTTTGTGTTAAAACACAAAGATGAAAGACATACAACTTTGTCATGGTTTTAATATACATTGTACCTGTAAACTACACTACGTTTATTTTGTGTAGACTTTATTGACACATTTCTGTTTTTTTGTAGACAGAACTGTGAAGTTATTTGTACAGTTTAATGTGGCAGTCGTGACATCTTGTATGTGACATTGTTAAGATCTTCCAGAACTCCCATACCTAGAAATGTGCTGATGTTCAGTCTGACTTAGATTTGCTGTTATGTGTAGAGTCGTCTGGACGTCGGTGGTCTCAGAATGATTGCTTTTGTTAATATTTATGTTGTTACTGCATCTTTATTGAAACATGGAACCGATAATCATACTAGTCTTCTGTTACTCATCATACCGACCTCAAAACTGGTGGTGGTTTTGCTATATTCGTCTGTCTGTCTGTCTCTGTATTTGTCTGTCTCTGTCTCTCTGTCTGTGTATGTGCGTGTATACATACGTACGTACGTACGTACGTAAGCGGGATCGACCGCGTAGCTTGTAGGCCCCATGCATATGGTTGAGTTAAAGGAAGGAGGAGGAAATGTTTTATTTAACGACGCAGTCAACTCATTTTATTTACGGTTATATGGCGTCAGACCTTGTTAAGGACCACACATATATTGAGAGAGGAAACCCGCTGTCGCCACTTTATGGGTTACTCTTTTCGATTAGCAGAAAGGGATCTTTTATATGTACCATCCCACAGACAGGGTAGTACATACCACGGTCTTTGATATACCAGTCGTGGTGCACTGGCTGGAGCGAGAAATAGCCCAATGGGCCCACCGACAAGGATCGATCCCAGACTGACCGCGCATCGAGCGAACGCTTTACCACTGGTATAAGTGCTTCCACTTTGAGTTAAAGATCATCCTTTTTATGGATGACTCGATAGCTCAGAAAGTATCGTCTTTAGTCTGCAATTTGCGGGAGATTCGGTGCCACAGGTTCAAGTCCCAGCAATGGCATGCGACAATATGTGACGCTAGAAAGTATTTAATTATCCCCTACGCCAGTGCGTTAATGTCTATGTGTGTAATAGTCAACCTCGACATACATACACTATATAGATATTCATACATCAATACATACTAGCCAGTGTCAGGTCTGCCCACTGTTTCAAGCACGTAAGCTTGTAGGCCCCATGCATGTGGTTGAGTTGAAAGAGAATCCTTTTTATGGACTCGATAGCTCAGAAAGTATCGTGGTTAGTCTGCATTCTGCGGGCAATTCGGTGTCACGGATTCGAGTCTCGGCAATGGCATAAGACCATTTGTGAGGCCAGAAAGGATTTAATTATTCCCCGCGCTAGTATGTTACTGTCTATGTGTGTGTAACAGTCCACCTCGACATCCATACAATATATAGATATTCATACAAGCATGCATACATGTATACATACACACATGCATGCATATATACCACTGGCGTAGCCAGAATTTTAGATTGGTGGGGGGGAGGGGGGTCCCACACTGATTTTATAAAATTTAATACAGTAAAACGTTTTTTAAAGGTTTGATTGGTGGGGGCATGGCCCCCGTGCCTGTCTCTCCCCCCCCCCCCTCTCCCTTGCTACGCCATACACACACACACACACACACACACGCACGCACGTCTCGGTGATCGAGTGTATACGGTGGTGTCAGGGAATAACGGGCTATTCGGTTTCTGAGTTGCGATTAAATGTTGTTTCATACTTTTATTAATTTTCATGGTAGCCAATCGCCGATGTTTTTGTTTCTTAGTTATAGTTAAACGTTTGTTCATTCTTTTCCATGGTAGCTAATAGTTAAAGTTTGTTTTATTTAACGACACCTCTAGAGCACATTATTTTTTATCTTATCACCGGCTATTGAACGTCAAACATATGCTCATTCTGACATATTTCTTTAGAGGAAAGCCGCTGCCGCCACATAGGCTACTCGTTCTGATAAGCAGCAAGGGGTCTTTTATATGCACTTTCCCACGGCCAGGACAGCACATACCACGGCCTTTGATGAACCAGATGAACTGCAAATGGGTGTACATGAGAAGGATTGATCCAATCACTGACCACTTCACAGGCAGACATGCTACCGCTTGAGCTACATCCCGCTCCCTTGGTGCCTAAGGTTTCAGTCCTAGCAACGTATGTACTAGTCAAAGTCGACATACGTACAATATATAGATATTCGTACATCAATACATGTGCAGCTGTAACCTTTTGTCTGCGTTGTTTCGTGTGAACGATCAAGCTGCACGGGTTCATTATAATAAATTTGATTGCCTATTATTGTGTATATAATCTGGCCAATCAAACGGTCGATCAGCTTATTGTGAAATACGTCTTATCACGGCGATTTATCAAAACCTGACCCGTAACATAGCGTGATAAATATTAAAACGGGTGGAATACTATACAGACTGGACTTTTGTGAAACACTATGTCGCACAACTGGCGATTAGGAGATATTACCGGACAAAAATATTTGTTTATCTATACCCCCTGTGTGTTACTTAATCAGGCACGGCGCAAGCGATTTAACAATGGCGTGGGTCAATGACTGACACTGAACATTTGAAACGCCCAAGTTCCTACGTGGGTATGCTTTCAGGACAGTTTTGAAACCTGTATATCTTCAAATGCAGTTTCCAACATTATATAACTACAGGGGTCGGGACGTAGCACAGTGGTAAAGCGCTTACCTGATGCGCGATCGGTCTATGATCGACCCCCGTTGGTGGTCCCATTGGGCTATTACTCATTCCTGCCACAACTGATATATCAAAGGCCGTAGTATGTGCTATTCGGTCTGATTCCTATCGAAGACTATACATCAGAATTACCAAATGGTTAACATCCAATAGCTGTGTCGTTAAACAAAACAAAACTAACTTTATCGACAAATACAGTTCATCATGCCAATTGCTAGTAAATGCAATACTACTATAATGCATTTTTCACATTGTATGATTTTTATATACGTATTGGATTTTTTTTTCTCTTTTTTCTTTGGGGGGTGGGGGGGTGGGGGTGTTTTGTTTTGTTTTTCTTGGGGGGGGGGGGGGGGAGGCGAAGGCTCTAGTGGGGTGGCACAAGCCAGATTTGTATATTTATAAAGTAAGCGCACAGGCCGTCCGTCCCCATCCCGGTCCTTACGGGTACGTACTTACAATGTACACTGTACCTCGGTGGACCCATTCAACTTATTGTTTTTTTTCTCGTTCCAACCAGTGCACCACAACTGGACAAAGACCGTGGTACGTTTTTTCCTGTCTGTGGGAAAGTACATATAAAAGATCCCTTGCTGCATTAGGATAAAATTAGACTAGATTTTGTCCTCGTCCCAACTACTGCTACACCGAAGTCTGTGGTTCGTACTCTGCTGCCTATATGAAAGTACATGTAGAAGATCTATTGCTGGTGGGCTGTTTTGTTTGTTTGTTTGTTTGTTTATTCATTTATTTGTCTTTCTGTGGGGTTTTTTTTCTCATGTGGCGGAACGTAGTCCAGTGGTAAATCGCTCGCTTGATGCGCAGTCTGTCTAGGATCGATCCCCGTCAGTGGGCCCGTTGGGCTATTTCTCGTTCCAGCTAGTGCACCACGACTGGTATATCAAAGATCGTGGTATATGCTATCCTGTCTGTGGGATAGTGCATATAAAATATTCCTTGCTACTAATGGAAAATCCGGCCTTGGTGGCGTAGTGGTTAAGTCATCGGACATAAGGCTCCCACACAGAGCGAGTCTTAACCACTCATTGGGTAGGTGTAAGGCCACTACACCCTCTTCTCTCTCTCTCTCTCTCTCTCTCTCTCTCTCTCTCTCTCTCTCTCTCTCTCTCTCTCTCTCTCTCTCACTAACAATTAACAACTTACCCACTGTCTTGGGCAGAGAGCCCAGATAACTGAAGTATGTGCCCAGGACAGCGTGCTTGAACCTTAATTGGATATAAGCACGAAAATAAGTTGAAATGAATGAGAAAATGTAGCGGATTTACTCTCTTACCAAATGTTTGACATCCAATAGCCGATGATTAATAAATCAATGTGCTCTAGTGGTGTCGTTAAACAAAACAAACTTTAACTTATGTGTGTATGTGTCTGTTAGTTAATAATGCATATACAGATGCATGTCCACGCGTACATATATGTATAGATACACGCACCGACGCACACAACACGGATAAAGATACACGTATATGTGCATTCATACGAGTTAATAAACTCCCATACATACACACGTACTGATATGCCTTTTTAAAATCATTACATGTATAAACCAATATAATGAAGTGTGAAAACATTAATTATATACTAGTTGCAAGAAGTTAAGAGTCACATGGACACTGCGTCAGAGAGGGTAGCCCATTCGCTGTGCTAGTGGTATGGAAACGCTCTTGCAGTTAATGGATGGCGGAATGGCTCACTTGCAGGCATCTCGTTACTTGTCTCATGGCTATGCTATCATTCAGACACAATCCAGAATGCCCAGTTTACGTTTTAGTGGCATGGGCATTCGAAGCCAGATTGCAAAACAACTTAACCCTAATCAAACATTAAAATGAATTTCACGTGCACCATGCAGTTTTCAAGCAGATGCCCTGCTTAGTAAAAATAAAAGCTTAAAAAGTCGAACAATCTTGGATTTTTTATGCATTTGCCATATGCTTTCAATCAGCAACCAAACAAGTTGTGAGTAAAAGGAAGAAGGAAATGTTTTATTTAACGACGCACTCAACACATTTTATTTACGGTTATGTGGCGTCGAACATATGGTTAAGGACCACACAGATATTGAGAGCAAACCCACTGTCGCCAGTTCATGGGCTACACTTTTCGATTAACAGCAAGGGATCTTTTATATGCACCATCCCACAGACAGAATAGCACATACCACGGCCCTTGATATACCAGTCGTGGTGCACTGGCTGGAACGAGAAATAGCCCAATGGGCCCACCGACGGGGATCGATCCCAGACCGACCGCGTATCAAACGGGCGCTGTACCACTAAGTAAAAGGCTCATGTACATGCAATCTGAAATGCTTTATTTAAGTCTATAACCTACTATTCATTACCTATCAGCGCCCCTGATGTTTGTTTTTAATTTTTGAAAAAGTAAGGTAAGATTGTATAATTCCTCCCCTTGCCCAACCCCAACCCCCCCCCCCCCCCCCCCCCACCACCAAAAGAAAAATGTAAAAAAAAAAAGGAACAAATTTTTTTAAACTGTTATATGTACTGAATAGGGATATAATTGCACACGATTGTACGGCTTATGGTTTTTACACTGATCGCATTGATAATCGTTATAATGAGGCCAAATCTGAAGGCAGATTACACGGGACAAAAGACGGCGTTCGCGCGGCCCACAAAGGGTCGTAACCCGCTATAATCCAGTCGTAGAAAATACACAAACCTAAACGACAAGGCAGATTATTATTTTTTCTTTTTCATTTTTTTTCTGTTTTTTTCAGTGTGGATTATTTTCAGTGGGTTCATGAAGAAGTGAGTAGTGCAGCGGTAATGGAACGACGTGAACCTTTCACAAACGCAATGGAATAGAGGTGACTATCGCTAGGAGACGGATTCAGTTTTTGTGAGCCAAAACGTAAGCGAATTATTATTATTTATTAGTATTTCATTTGTCTCCTCGTATGTAATGTATCTTAGCTGGGTCAGATCACTTGATTATTGAAAGAGGGTGGGTGGAAGGGAGTGGGGCGTGTGGGAACTGGGTCTGAGCGGGACCTTAAAACTATTAATCTGGTTTAAATTGTTTCATTCTGTTTGTGAAGATTCGCAGCTTATTATTTCAATAGAACAGGTTAGATGAACAAAACACCAAAACATTCCGGTTTTAACTCTTCTGTTTTAGAAAATAACTATTTTAATCAATATGACCTATTTAATTTTTAGGCTCTGTTTCTAATATTGTACTCTATCCCTGAATGAAGCTGGTAGGACTATAATTCAGATGGAGGTGTGATATTTTTCAATAGGGTGGAAGGGGTCTAAAGTCAGTATTATGTTGTGATATTAAAGGAATGTCAAGCACAGAAGGCGCACAGGTCATAGGGCAACAAATAGGGAGTAATTTATAATGGGGAAGAATTGATCCCCTCCCCATGGTAGTTTCCAATCACCGATGTTTTTTATCGTCCTAGGGTTATATTACATGCTTTCCTTTATTCATTCTCATGGTCGTTAGAACTTATTAATCGTCGATGTTTTTGATCGTCCTGGTATAATATTATATGCTTTCTTTGATTCATTCTCACGGTAGTTGGAACTTATCAATCGCCGATGTGTTTGCTTGTCCTGAGTTATGCTTTTATTTGTCGATTTTTATGGTAGTTACCAATCGCCGATGATTTTGTTGTTTCTGAGTTGTGATTAAACGTTATTTCATACTTTTATTCATTTTCATGGTAGTTAGAACGTATCAATCGCCGATGTGTTTGCTTGTCCTGAGTTATGCTTTTATTTGTCGATTTTCATGGTAGTTACCAATCGCCGATGATTTTGTTGTTTCTGAGTTGTGATTAAACGTTATTTCATACTTTTATTCATTTTCATGGTAGTTAGAACGTATCAATCGCCGATGTGTTTGCTTGTCCTGAGTTATGCTTTTATTTGTCGATTTTCATGGTAGTTACCAATCGCCGATGATTTTGTTGTTTCTGAGTTGTGATTAAACGTTATTTCATACTTTTATTCATTTTCATAGTAGTTAGAACGTATCAATCGCCGATGTGTTTGCTTGTCCTGAGTTATGCTTTTATTTGTCGATTTTCATGGTAGTTACCAATCGCCGATGATTTTGTTGTTTCTGAGTTGTGATTAAACGTTATTTCATACTTTTATTCATTTTCATGGTAGTTAGAACGTATCAATCGCCGATGTGTTTGCTTGTCCTGAGTTATGCTTTTATTTGTTGATTTTCATGGTAGTTACCAATCGCCGATGATTTTGTTGTTTCTGAGTTGTGATTAATTTTAATTAATTTTCATGGTAGTTAGAACTTATCAATTGACGATGTGTTTGCTTATCCTGGGTTATGCTTTCATTCGTTCATTTTCATGATAGTTGCCAATCGCCGATGTTTTAGTTTTTTAGTTATAGTTAAACGTATGTTCATTCTTTTCCACTGTAGCTAATAGTTAAAGTTTGTTTTTGTGTAACGATACCACTAGAGCATATTGATTAATTTTAATCATCGGCTACTGGATGTCAAGCATTTGATAATTCTGACACATAGTCATCAGAGGAAACCCGTTACATTTTTTCCTAATGCAGCAAGGGATCTTTTATAGTATATTCACTTTTCCACAGACAGGAAAGCACATAGTACCACGGCTTTTGACCAGCTCTATTGCACTGGCTGAAACGAGCCAGACAGTGCGTCAAGATTGGTATATTAAAGGCCGTGGTATGTGCTATCCTATCTGTGGGATGGTGCATATAAAATATCCCTTGTCACTAAATGGAAAACAAATGTAGTTGGTTATCCTCTCTAAGACTATATGTCAAAATGACCAAATGTTTGACATCCAATAGCCGATGATTAATAAATCAATGTGCTCCACTGATGTCGTTAAACAAAACAAATAATCTTACTGCAAACTCAGGGTAGGATGATTTAAACAACAAATTAGAGCGGACCAACGTGTTGTACGATTCCTAGCTGAATGCACATTTCGCTAGTTTTCGTAAATGCACGGAAAACCCATCGTGCAAGTCCTCTGTGATCAAATCTTGCTGAAATAATAAGACAGTAGAATAGAATGACCAAAACGTCTAGACTGGCTCTTAATTAATTTTGTCGAGTATATCATGGGACGTTTGGCGCGCGTCTAACGGTCATTAGGGCAATCAAGGACATACGGGTGTTCTAATGCTTTTTAAAATTAAATAAATAATAACAATAAATAATAATAATAATAATAATAATAATACATCATACATGCATTGTATTAATCATTTTAAAAACCCAAACCCCAAAACAAATCCAAAAAAACAAAACCAACAAAACCCACACAAACAACAATAACAACAAAAATCAACAAAACCCTTCAAAACGAAACAAAAACCACACAAAAAACCCCAAAAGCAGCAACCCAACAACAAAAGTACGTTTTAACCGCAAATACATCAAAAAGGCGGATCCAGTAAAACTATTTAGGGGGGGGGGGGGGGCAGTGACATGAGGCGGAATGCCAATGGAACTTCGGGGGAGGTTTGGAGGGGATCGTGAAAGAAAATTAATATATAATAATATTATAACTGTCGCAAAATTTAGGGGAGGCCCGGGCCCTTGCCCACCACCCCCCCCCCCCCCATTCCTAGATCCGCCTCTGCTTTAGAGACCCATGTACATTTAACGAAATGTTAAAAACTGATTAAGGAATATGTATTAATATGAATTTTAACCTTTCAGTAAACACCTTTATGAAAACAATCCTTGGTAGTTTCTAGTACTGAAATTCACGTTTAAATATAACTATTTATACTTTAAAGGAGTTTGCTTTCACTGTATGAATTTCCCGACAAATAGAGTCTTTTTGTTGACTAAAATGACATATTACAATACACTTGTGTCCCGCTTCTCACTGACGACCCGTCGTATTTTGTTTATCTTCAGTTTTATCGGTTTCTTAGAAACGAAAATATCTTTCAGGTTTAAACCAATCACTACTAAAACAAACATTGCTTAGCCTTGCTTTTACAGATGTCTTTCACAGTCCAACACGTTCAGGCCCGTAGCAGGCTGGTTCAATTGCCCCCCCCCCCCCCCCCCCCCCCAATCATGTCCACCATTCTACGGGCCTGACGTTTGGTTAATATGACGTTTTATCCTATCACTTACCCATGATATCCATGTCATAAACCCATGCATAGGGAAAATATTTATGCTTTCGCCAGAGTTGTCTCCCATGAATATCATCATTACCGTTGTCTCATTGCGAAAATGCGTCATAATTAGCCTTTTACTAATGATATCTTTTTAATGGTAAGCACAAATAATTATTACAGAAAATCATATACAGATGTGGCATAAACAAAACAGTTAAGTCTATTTTCTTTAAAATTTAATGTATTTAAAAACCGTACTTTGCACTGTGAAATCTGTAGCAAATTCCAACATGCAATTTGCATGTGAACGATTCGCGAACTCGTCGGCCAGCGAAACTAATTTCTGGAAAACCAATGAATGATTAAAATCTACAGTGACACCAGCAACATCTTATTTATCAACTAATCACATTTAAGGGGAGTGTTCTGCAGAATATGGGGCCGCATTTTAAACAAAAATAATATGTACCAACGACCGGTGTAGATCGAAACTTTAACCCTTCAAGAGGGATTTGTTTTTGCATCCCAGTAAAGACTAACAATATCGTTTATTTAGGTGAAATCTTCAATATCTTTATACATGACAACGAAAGAACATGTCTGCGTAGAAATTAGCTCACTGCATGTTAGTTTTAAACATAATTTGTCGGCAAAACCCAAGATGATCAGCTTTTATTTAAGCAACACAACACACAATGCCAATTTGTTTCACCGCGATATGCGAGTCCAGCTATTGCACGTAGCTGCACTCGGTTGGGTATATTAGCAAATACTGATATACAATATAGGGGCGGATCCAGGATTCTGCCTATGGGGAGAAGTTCAGAACTTGTAAAAGGCACCTAACACCACCGGCGTAATCAGAAGGGGCCACAGTCTCACCAATCACACCTCTTCGCTCCCCATAGGTATAGGCTATTGGATGTCAAACATATAGTAACTTTGACATAGTCTTACAGAGGAAACCTGCAGCATTTTCCCATTAAGCACAATGGGTAGGTGTAAAACACTTGCAGCGACCAGTGATCCATAACTGGTTCAACAAAGGCCTTGGTTTGTGCTATCCTGCCTGTGGGAAGCGCAAATAAAAGATCCCTTGCTGCTAATCGGAAAGAGTAGCCCATGTAGTGGCGACAGCGGATTTCCTCTCAAAATCTGTGTGGTCCTTAACCATATGTCTGACGCCATATAACCGTAAATAAAATGTGTTGAGTGCGTCGTTAAATAAAACATTTCTTTCTTTTTTTTCCATTAAGTAATTAAAGGAATTTTTTATATGCACCATCTCACAGACATGATAGCACATACCACAGTCTTTCGTGGTGCACTGGCTGGAATGAGAAATAGCCCAAAAGGTCCACCGACGGGCATCGATCCCAGACCGACCCCATATCAAGCAAGTGCTTTACTCCTGGGTTACGTCCCGCCCCTCAGGTACATTTTCCTGCAATAGAATGTACTACTTATTGATCTGATCAGGTATTTGGGACTTTTTAAATATGCAATACCTACAGACAGAGTATCAGGCACAAGGTTTACAATGTAAACAATTCATGGTGCTCCTAGAACTAGGTATTGTTGGTTTAAGAACTTGTATGTTGTTTGATGGTTGTTCTTCTTGAAGACCTAGAGCTGCGACACTGAAAAGAGAGGCCAGTGTTTCGACGAAAGCAACAGGTAGCATTATTACAACAGTTGAATCCTTGCATGTAGACAAGGCGATGCTCTCTTTGATTTTTATCCTCAGCTGTTTGATACTGTTTGATACTGCGGAGGGTTCCTGAAATTTCACTGTCATCTGCACCTGGGAGGTCAATAAGTTCATCTTGCCTTCTCACACAATACGTATGGAGGTGCAGAGTCAGAAACACAAGTCAACATCATGATTGATGATGAAAAATGTCATTTGAAGTCCACAGATGGCATTCATGATACAAATCATCTATAGCGGGTAAATCTGCCACGTGCCCGGATGACAGCTTCCACCCTTCGTCTCATCCCTCCAGTAAGTCGTCTGATCTGCTGCATGGACAACTGCTGCCATTCTCGATGAAAAGCTACCTCTAATTGTGCCACCGTCTGTACAGGTGGGGTCAGTGCCTGTACTCGACGCCCCAAGGCGTCAGGACTCATGGCCGGCCAGGGCAGGGTCGTCACAGTTTCAGTTTGGAGTAAAACTGTTACTGCTCGGGAACGATGTGGCCTAGCGTTGTCATCCATGTACAGAGGTCTGGTGGCGAGTGGATGGTTGTCAAAATACGTTATGAATGTACCGATCACCACTGAGGTTGCGTTGGATGGTGACAAGATCCAGCTTACAATCATGTGACAGGCAACCCCAAACCATTACTGAACCTCCACCATACGGGGTCGTAGGTCGTATGTTCCTGGGTATGTAGGTAGCATTTTTATGCCACCAAACTCTCAATCGCCCATCTGTAATATGGAGCAGGAACCGGCTTTCGTCGGACCAATGGACGCTTTCGTCGGACCAATGGACTCTTCGCCAGAACCTCAGATTCCAAGCTCTCCGGGCCAAACACCACGCTAAACGGCGTCTCTCATGATGATCAGCAAGAAAGGGACGCTTGATGACCTTTCTGGCCTTCAATCCCGCAAATTTCAGACGATTCCTTACTGTTCTGGCTGACATCCGTCTATTGGGTAACCATTGGCTCATCAGAACAGGAGACGTAGCAAAGAGCTGACGACGTACGAGCCAAAGCAGAGCCCTGTGACATCATGCGCGGTCTCCCTGACCGTGGGAGATCCTTTACAGCATTGGTATGCCCGTGTTTTCGTATCAGTCTGCTGAATACGGTGTAATGATACCCCAGCTGACGTCCTATACTTTGGGCCTCTGATAACCATCGACGTGCCATATTCAACGATTAACTTTCAACAATGCAAGACAGTGACGTTAAATGTCAACAATTGCAGTGTATTGATACTGCATTTTGAGCAAAGCATGGGTGGCATGATGCACGTGCATGTCGTTCTGTTGTGGGACGTCACAGTTGTCATTGTACTCTCCTATTATTTCGATGGAACACCATTCTTGACATATTCGTCACGTAATTTGCAGTTTTTACGAATGGGGCTATTTCAGTACTAATTATATCTAGGGGTGCTTAACTTTTTTCTTTGTGTATATATAAACGATACATAATTAAAGCTATACACTCGTATATAATGCAGTTATTAAATAATATATTTATACATATCCATGTGCGAGTGTGTGTGTGTGTGTGTAAGTGTGTGTGTGCGAATGTGCGTGTATGTGTGAGTGTGTGCGCGAGTGTGTGTGTGCGCGTGTGTGTGTGTGTGTGTGTGCGCGAGTGTGTGTGTGTGTGTGTGCGAGTGTGTGTGTATGTGTGAGTGTGTGTGTGTATGTGTATGTGTGCGCGTGCGCGAGTGTGTGTGTGTGTGTGTGTGCGTGCGTGTGTGTGCGCGAGTGTGTGTGTGTGTATGTGTGTGTGTGTGCGCGTATGTGTGTGTGTGTGTATGTATGTATGTATGTATGTCTGTGTGTGTGTGTGTGTGTGTATGTGTGAGTGTGTATGTGTGTGTATCTATGTGTGTGTGTGTGTGTATATGTGTGTGTGTGTGTATGTATGTGTGTGTATGTGCGTGTGTGTGTATGTGCGTGTGTGTGTATGTATGTGTGTATGTGTGTGTCAGTGCGTGTGCGTGTGTGTGTATGTGTGTGTGTATGTGCGCGCGCGCTTTGAATTCCCATTCCTTTTTATACAATGTTCCATCCTGAAATCGTATTCATGTTCTTATTTTGCGTTTCAATTTTCATTTACTCAATAATGAATACAACAGCAACGGGATATTGGATGGCATCTCTGAGAACTGCATAGAGAACAGCAACCAATCTTTACATATGGGATCTGGCACCTGGACGATTGGATACAACATATTAGACAAAATTAATGTGATTTTATACCGTGCCAATAAATATCAATATCCATCCACCAGATCACATTTTGGGGTCGTACTATTTACCGAGCTCAACCGAGAACATCATATTTGAGATCAGCACCCTGAGAAACATAACAAATTATATATCACAACCCATAATATATAAAACAAAATGAACCTAACATTACGAAAATTGTTATTTGTGGAAGCCATTTTGAATTTGTTTACATTAACCGCTATCAAACATCCTGCTACGTCGAATTCAGATTATATGGGCAAAATGGCCATAGAAACAACTCTGCAAACTCAATTTTACAGTGCAAACTGTACATTTAATATTGTGTTTGCGTCTCTGTTGCGACCCAGTTCACAGATGTTAATTGGATGTGTTCAACTCTCACGGTAACCATAGAAACATTGTTAGTGTATAACCTCGATATTCTCCTTTTCAAGTAGGTCTAGATTCAAATACCTGATTTTTGAAAATGATATTAAACTTTACCACAGTCAAAAGGCCCGTAGGAACTATATTTGGAGTGGAGGGGCACAATCTCCAAAGTCTCCAATGGGGGTGGGCACAAGCCATTTTTGTTTATCTATATTTGTATATAATAGGAAAAAAACCCTGTATATTTTCGTCCTCAAATGGGGGGTCTCTATTCCCGCTCTCGGTTCCCAAGGGCCTGCATGGATACGAACAGTGGTCGGGATTTAGCTCAGTCGGTTGAGTGCTCGCTTGAGGTGCTTGCGTCGCAGGATCGAACCACCTTGGTGGATCCATTCAACTGATTGGATTTTTTTTTCGTTCCAACCAGTGCACGACAACTGGTCAACGGCCGTGGTATGTGCTTTCCTGTCTGTGTGAAAGTGCATATAAAAGGTCCTTGCTGCATTAGGAAAATTGTAACGGGTTTCCTCTGATGACTACGAGTCAGAATTACCAAATGTTTGGCATCCAATAGCCGATGGTTAATTAATCACAATGTGCTCCAGTGGTGTCGTTAAACAAACAGTATGTTCAATGGGTACGGCTGTAAATAACAACACTAATAACAACAACGGAAGCAGCAGCATCAAAACAACGTTCTAGTTCCAATCTTGAACTATATAGAGGTTGCTAACCTGCCTATTGATATTTCGGCCATTGGCTATTATTAAAATTATAAATACAGTCGAACCTGTATATAACGACCACTCATGGGACCTGGTAAAAATGGCCGTAAGGACATGTGGCTGTTATATACAGGTAACGGAAAATACATATAAAATAATTTACTATAAAAAGAAACCACTACTAAACTAGAATGCATAAAGTATTTACAGTCGTCACAAAAATATGAAATAGAGAGAAAATGTTTGTTTTTTTAACTACGTAAAAGTGGGGGCGGGATTTAGCTCAGTCAGTTGAGTGCTCGCTTGAGGTGCTTGCGTCACAGGATCGAACTACCTCGGTGGATCCATTCTGCTGGTTACATCCAGTGCACCATAACTGGACAAAGGCTGTGGTATGTGCTTTCCTGTCTGTGGAAAAATGCATATAAAAGATTCCTTGCTGCATTAGGAATTACCAAATCTTTGACATCTAATAAATGTGCTCCAGTGGTGTCGTTAAACAAAACAAACTTTAAACATAAAAGTGTTTTCAAAGAAAATACATTTAATACGTTTTGTTGAAAGTCACTCTTGTCTAACATCAATCACACACCTTGGGATACACTACCTGTCAGTCTTGATAGGTATGTATATATATCTTGTGACCGTTATGACAATTTCAGGTGTCCATTTTGGACAAAAATGAGTGGTCATTATACTTTTGTGGCCGTTAATATTGGTCAAAAGAAATATTGGCCGCTGGCCGCAGTGAATCAGGTGGCTGTTATATACAGGTAAAATAAAGAAGGAAATGCATTAGGCTGGATTTATGGTGTCTGTTCTGGGCAGGTGACCGTTATATACAGGTGCGCATTACATCTTGTTTTACGAACTCTTATAATTTTTATAAAGACCTGCTATAATCGCCAAAACGTCAAATAGTGTTAACTTTAATAGAGATATTTTTTTTCGACAAAGTGACCGTTAATAAGTAGTTTATGTAGAACATTAAAAACTTACAGAATAAAATACAACAAGTATTAAAATGTATCTCTGCATGTGAATACAACTGTTCACATATCGAAACTCGTATATACGGAGTGCCAAAGCCTTCCACAAAGCCGTTTCGTTACAACAAATCCGATGCAAACATCTGATCTTTCATTTGATTTCATGTTCATCAGGGGCGGGATGTAGCCCAGTGGGAAAGCGCTCGCTTGATGCGCGGTCGGTTTGGGACCGATTCCCATCGGTGGCCTATTGGGTTATTTCTCGTTCCAACTAATGCACCACGACTGGTATATCAAAGGCCGTGGTATGTGCTATCCTGTCTGTGGCATGGTGCATATAAAAGATCCCTTGCTACTAATGGATTAATAAATCAATGTGCTCTAGTGGCGTCGTTAAATAAAACCAACTTTTTAACTTCTCATGTTCACCATTATAATAGTTATTCAAGTACGCAGTCCAATTTGAAACAGAAGAAATATGGACCTCAAAACCTGTCAGTGGCTTTAAACATGATGTGTCTATAAAGTCATTTCAATTCAACTTATTTTCGTGTTTATATCCAATTAAGGTTCAAGCACGCTGTCCTGGGCACACACGTCAGCTATCTGTGTTGACTGTCCAGGACAGTGGGTTAGTTGTTAATGGTTAGTGAGTGAGAAGAGGGTGGGAGTCGGTACCGGGCTGCAAACCCAGTACTTACCAACGCTATGTCCGATGGCTCAACCACGACACTACCGAGGCTGGTGTCGATGTCGAAGACTAACAACTGGGCTACCGTTATATAGTACATACACGTACCCCCGGGACAGTAACCACCAGGGGTAATGCTATAGTGATATATAACACATATTTTATTATTTATAATCATAACATTACTCCAACACCACTCCCACTCCACCCCCACCCCACCTCAGAGAGGGTTGTTTGATGGTATATACGACTACGACTATGCATGTGTCCACGCAGACTAGGACGTATGAACATAGCGGGTATTGGCACTTGAAAACAGTCATTGGCAACGTGTTTGACCGCAATTTATTTAATGGACTCGCGGTTAAGCCATCGGACATACAAACAACAGATGATTGTTTTACATCATTAAAAAAACACCATTTTCACCTTTAAACTAAGATGTTGTTAAACGACAAAAGTGGCTGCAAACATATATACGATATACTAAATACTAGAATAATAATAAAAAAATCACAAATAAAATATGCAAATGAAGGGTTTATATATAATATACAGGGATGGGAAACGTTTTATACTCTCCCTTTCCATAGCGTGAAAGATACATCTTTAGCATGTTTTCAATATAGAATTTTGCACAGAATCCTAGAGACTAACAAATTCTTACATATGATTCATTATATTGATTCTAATGCTTGTAGCTTTTGTAGCAATTATCCAGAAACACTACTACATTTATTTTTTAAGTGTGACAAAGTTCATAATTTATGGGAAGAAGTAAAATCATGGATTCTATGTAAAACAGGAAACGAAATCAATTTCAGCAAAGATATTGTCGTATTGGTATAACTAATAACAAAAACAGTAGCTTCATAAATTGGTTAACTATAAATATTAAGTATTATATTTACAGTATGAAAATACAGAAAAAAATCAATATAAATAGCGTTAAAATATGTTAAAAACTAAATTTGATATCGAAATATATATTCTTCTTAAAAATTGTAGCTATGAAACATTCCATGAAAAATGGAATCCTTGGCTTGACCTTTTTATTGAATGAAACTTAACAATACCACATTTTACCAACAGAAAAAAGCAGAATTTAGCTTGTCTGGAAATGATTTGGTTCAAAGCAAACCTTCTTAATTGTTTTTCATAATATTGCCTTCTTTCAATGTTTTTTCTTCTCTTCCATACACAAAATGTTTCTTACTATTCTAAGCAATCTTTTTTTCTTTCTATCTTCTTTTACTATTCTGTTTTGATTATAAGTTAAATTACATCTAATACATTATACCCCTGCGCGTGCTGTAACCTCATCGTGGTGCAGGGGTGTAACATTCTCTTTGAGAATGGCCAATACAGCACAAATTGAAGTTTACAGTAAAATTCGGTGTCCGTAAAATTCTGTGATATTTGTATTTGTATTTTTGCACAGTTCTTTACACTGTTTTTGTTTAAACCTTGAATTTTTATATTGATGTTGATCATCACTTTATTTATTTGCATTACCATAGTTTGACACCCAATAGCCGATGTATTTTTCGTGCTGGGGTGTCGTAAACATTCATTCATTCATTCATTCATTCATTCTAATACATTATACCTATACGTGTGAAATAATAATACAGAAATAGTAATGGGAATGATGGTAGTGGTGATGATAATAATAATAATGATAAATGTACTATTTTCTATTGCAGTTTATCCTTTAAATTAATTTAAACTTCCTTTCCTTCAATCTTTCTTTTTTCTTTCTTTCTCTCCTTCCTTCTCTTTATTTCTATTATTTCTAGCTTCTTTGTTAACCCCATAAAACTATAAACTATGTTTTACATGTGTCTATGTCCATTATTACTGTTCGATTAATGTGCTCCAATCCTGGCACTACTATATTTGTTTTCTGGGATCAATCAACTTTATTTTTAAAAAAAGCCATTAGACATAAGGCTGGTAGGTACAGGGTTCGCAGCCCGGTACCGGCTCCCACCCAGAGCGAGTTTTAACGACTCAGTGGGTAGGTGTAAGACCACTACACCCTCTTCTCTCTCACTAACCACTAACAACTAACCTACTGTTCTGGACAGACAGCCTAGACAGCTGAGGTGTATGCCCAGGACAGCGTGCTTGAACCTTAATTGGATATAAGCACGAAACTCAGTTAAAATAAATGAATGGATGGATGACTGAATCAATCAATCAATCAATCAATCAATGGTATATCAATGAATCGTGTTTACAGTTCGTTTAAGAAAGTTGAAGTAGACAGTCGTTGGCCTCCAGCTTATAGATACTGCTTCAGGCCTCGATGTGAAAAATATTGAGGGTAGTGTCTGGAGCCAGAACCGAATGTGCCAAGCCCTGTTGGCAGATGGTGGAAGATTGAAAAGGAAGATGGCGCTGAGGCTATTCTGAATATACTGGCTTGAAACTGTCCAAATACGTGTACACTGCCAAACTGCGCGTGTGCGTGTTGTCAAATAAACTGCCAATAAAATACACTGCCAATAAAATACATTGATATGTACTGACTATTAGACTATGGGGAAAGTACAAATGAAGATAATGACTGTGATTATCATGTTTATCCTGAACACTTTACATTGCCTACAAATGTTAAATCATTCTTTTATACTTATTTTCGTGCTTCTGTTCAATTAAGGTTCAAACACACTGTCGTGGGCATACACCTCAGCTATCTGGGCTGTCGGTCTAGGACAGTGGGTTAGTGGCTAGTAAGAGATAATTCACTGTAGTGGCCCATTGAGTAGTCAGATTCAATTTGGGTTGGAGCCGATAGGGTGATGTTGAACTAACATGGCTTTCATTTCAGTTTCAAGTCGTCATTTATTTGTGTCCTATGCTCTCAATTCGCGTCGACAGGCATCCACAAATTATTTTAAAACCATCGACATAAATATGTCATGGCCGTCTGTCCGTACAAATGTTTGTGTCGGCAAAAAAGCATACATCGAAATACGAGTTTCAATGAGAGCGAATAGACTTGATGCGTGCGATGCGTGTATCTGAAAACCGCACGCGCAGGCCGCAGTGAAATAATCGTTTATGGTTTATACGCCCAAAACGCAAACCGCAGACGCAACAGTTGGACCGCACGCACCCGCCGAGTCCATTCTATATGAATCTTTAAGTCGTATTCAAGCATAAAAAATTAAGAATAAAAAATTGTCCTTTTTCAGAGCAAAATGGCGGACACAAGACTTAAAGGATATGACTTACCAAAAATTCACGAGAAGAGAAAGAAAACGTCCAGGACAAAAAGTGCCAGCACGGATGTAAGCAGAAGTCAGAAATCCTCTTGCAGACGCAGTGCCAATAGTGCCAAACCAGCAGACTCGAGTGCTTCTTTCGATGTTCGGTCGACACCTTCCATCTGTTCTCTTGGAAGCCGACAGTCGCTCCATGCCGAGTCATCGGTTTCGGCGACTACGGATCCCTCGTCCATTGACGTGAAACGAGAAAAACTGAAGAGTGGAAAGTTTGGGCCCTATTTCCAAAACTATTTTCCTGGCGTGTCAAGGAAGAAACCCGTGGAAGTCCGAGAGCTTTCCGATGATGAGGATTATGATACCGATTTGGAAGAAGACTTGGGTATGGTTTCTCTTGTGGCTCTTTAGGGTGTATACTACCAAATCAAATCCCATAGACAACCATAGTAACATATGTGGCTAAAATTTCTACCTGCAGTTTATCAGTCGACATAAACACCACGGATATAAATACTACCACCCCTCACCCTTAAAGTGAATCAGAAAGAAATGAGGGTCAAGCTGCTCATTTCAGAGATAACGGATAGCGTCTATGACTACCCTAGTTCCGCACAAAATTAGAGTACTTTTTTACAGGTACCCAATACATGTTTCAGACACAAGACTACTTGACACAGTGGTACTAGATGAAATAAAATTGCATACATTTTTTGCCCAGATAAAACTAATGTTTGTTTACAACCAACACACTCACATTTATCACAGGACTTTGACCCAGCCGGATGTTATTTGGGTTAGTACAACCTTCATGTGGGCTATTCCATAGAGAAAGAAACTAGGCTATCTGCAGGCGCCCCTCCGACACACACACACACACACACACACACACACACACACACACACACACATACACACACACACAAACAAAAAGGAGAAAACGCTTAGACAAGAAAATAGGACCCTCAAATTCCGTAAACAAACAACGACAAAACAACATCGTACAACATTTATGTCTGTTTTAGTATCATTGAAATTTCTTCTAGTTTCTGCATTGATGGCATGCTCCTGAATTATGATTTCGGTACATCTCGCATGGCCAAATGTAGAGATCATGGTCCACTGCTTGGATTTAAGAGGACTTTTTATGTTTCTGTTGTAGCCTTTCTGAAGTGAATGGTGAAGAAATAAATTCTGTTGCATTTTGCTGTGGGTTGACCCCCTTTTTCGTATAAATTGACCGGACTATGGGTCCAGATCAATGATTCGTATTTAGGACAATATTTGTACAACCCAAACTATATATTTGTACTTTCAAATTTGAGGAGTTACATTAGGGATGGAGGAGAGCCTTGGGTAGTTGCCGTATGTCCTGCCCTTAATTTTACCAAACCGTATACGAACTACGATTATATTAATAAAGATCAGTAAACAACACTACACATACAAACAAATACAATGGAAATTCAGATTTCGAAAAACAAGGAAATGTCGATATGTTGAAAATGGTTCAACAGTTTACTTTGCAAACAAACGTTTTGACAACTTTTGACAATATACTATGTCTGTCTGTCTGCCTGTCTTCGTCCCTCTCTCACCCACGCTGTATGTTTGTCTCTCCCTCCCTCTCTATCTCTGTCTGTCTGTCTCTCTCTCTCTCTCTCTCTCTCTCTCTCTCTCTCTCTCTCTCTCTCTCTCTCTCTCTCTCTCTCTCTCATAACTGTTTTTATTGAAACTATTCTGTCTGCCATGTTTTGTAAAAAAAAAGAAAAATGTTTTGCAAAGTATAATACAATCCCTAACGTACAAACGTTAATAAATATTGTTGTTGTTTTTTAAAAATAAAAACTAACAAAAATCCCCCAACCAATCAACAAAACCACACTTTTTCCCCCTTATTATACAATACATATTATGCCTTAGATAAAAAAAAATTAAATGTTTATTTTAGATAAACATCTTCTGTCACAAGAGAACGTGATTTGCAGTGAAGACCATGGGCTGTTCTACGATTACAAGAAGTTATGTCGGAAACTCAAGGTCGTGCCCAATACGTTTTTTATCCGCCATGCTATGGAAGACAGATTCACCATGAAACATCGGTACCCCGCCTACAATGACGTCAGGGCGCTGATGCACGATATTCAGGTACATAAGGAGATTCAAGAAAGTGTAAAACAAAACATTTGTAATGGCCGCTTTCAAAGTGCAGCCGATATGATAAATATTTGTCCGAATTGTGGCTTTAATGAATTAATTTGTAACAAGCTTTATAAATAGTTTTATTTCTTGAAGTATTATAGGTTTTTTTTTTTTTTCCGGCAGGATTTAAAAAAAAAAAATGTTTTGTAGCAGGATTTTAAAATTATTTAATTTCAGGCAGGATTTTAAAAACAAATTTTTAGCAGAATTTATACGATGTTTTTATTTCTGACTAGATTTGAAAGTTGTTTAATTTCTAACATGATTTAAATTTTAATATCTGGCGGGATTTATAAATTGTTGCTTTTTTTATTTCTGACTAGATTTGGAAGTTAATTTCTTCTAACAGGATTTTAGTCTTTAACTCTGGCATGATTTAGAAACTATTTATATTTCTCACAGACCAAAGATACCATCTCGAGCCTGAATCTGGAGGATAACGGGATCGGTCCTTCTGAAATGCTGCACCTGGGTCAAATGCTGCTTCACAGCAGCTCTATAATAGAACTGGTAGGTGATGATCGCTGGATTAATAACAAACTCTTTTAAGTATTAATTATACATGGAAGGAAATGTTTTATTTAACGACGCACTCAACACATTTTATTTACGGTTATATGGCATCAGACATATGGTTAATGACCACACAGATATTGAGAGAGGAAGCCCGCTGTAGCCACTTCATGGGCTACTCTTTTCGATAAGCAGCAAGGGATCTTTTATATGCACCATCCCACAGACAGGATAGTACATACTACGGCCTTTGTTACACCAGTTGTGGAGCACTGGCTGGAACGAGAAATAGCCAAATGGGTCCACCGACGGGGATCGATCCTAGACCGATCGCGCATCAAGCGAACGCTTTACCACTGGGCTACGTCTCGCCTCTAATTATACACGCGAGTCATTTTTATTGGCATTCGCTAAGGCTTATAGACTTTTTACCAAATATCCCCCCCCCCCCCCACCCCCCGCCTCCCCTAACACTACCACATATCCCACATCTGTCAAACATCTAAACTCGTTGACCTGCCCCAAGTTCAGCCAGCGAATCAACGTTCGCGAAATATTTGATTGGTTTCCGACATGGTCATTCATTTTCTGCTCGGTCTGGTTGAATGTATCTTTGGGACCTGTTCCATGAAGCGATCTTAACGCTAAGATCACCTTAAGTGAATAATTATAAGGCGGTTAATAGTTATGCACTTTATGTGATTTTAGCGCTAATATTGCTTCGTGGAACAGGGCCCTGGGAAACATTTTCGAAATTTATATTAAAACATATTTGGTGGAGTTGATTATAAAAACACCAGGGCTGGCCTGTTCACGGCACTAACTAGAAACCCAAGTAGATGTGTATTTTAGTAGGCAGTTGCTTAGAAATTAATGTTCATATAAAGCAACCAACTAAACCGAAAACTTAAAGGGACATTCCTGACTTTAAAGCTAATAAAATAGACAGTAATATGGATTAGTAAACTCACCTGTAATACATTTGTGTACAAAAAATCTATGAAAAGTGCGAAATTGAAATACTTACATAGAACAATACTTTCGGGATTCCCCATGACACGATTATTTGAAATCCTCGCGGAAAGGTGAAGGTCAGAGGTCGCAGTAATGACGAGACCACAAATGTCCCACAATGCAATATTCAACATGGCTTCGGTGAGTACACGTTTTTGGGATGCAGTCGATTCGTCCACTGGACAATTTGTCCACGGACGATTCGTCCACTGAAAATTCGTCCACTGAGGAACTCGAGACGATTCGAACACTACAAAAAATCAGTTCCGGACGATTCGTCCACTGGGTTTTTATTTCCCCAGTACATTTTCATGGGTGAAAGTTTTCCGGCATATGCCGGATTTTCCGATTTTTCTGGGTCTCTAAGATTCGTTTTTCCAAATCGTGTAAAACCTTTGAGATTTTCATAGGGGGGTGGGTAGGGGTTATGACCCAACTTCTCCGATTGTTGATAGATGATGACTCCAAAGTTCAACAAAAAGTTCGATTCTACAACCTAGTTTTAGCAATGATTCAATCCGAGAAAGTTCCCCGATCTAGCAGATGCACATTTCAGTAAGTGCGCGGTTTTTTTTTTTTGGTTTTTTTTTTGGGGGGGGGGGTTACGGAGATCGCCGATCCTTTCGTTCGATTCCGACAAAACTGACTCAGTGCGATCACCAGTCAACGGAAACACAAAATCGCAGTCCGTGAAACGAGATCCGGAAAGTTGAATCAAGTCGCGTCTAAAACAACACGCTTTGTTTGAATGACATTTGTTATTTTGTTGAATTGTTTTTTAATGTACATTTAATTATATTGGAATTGAAGACAACGAGTTTTTATTTTATTTCGAGGTTATTAGGCACATGGGGATAACGTGACGAGGGAGGGTACAGTGGATATAATGTACGCCATTAGAGAACATGACATGGTGGGGGGGGGGGGGGGGGTGTAATAAAGTCTTCCGACGCGGAGGCTTGCATTACCTATTTACCACATCGTGACATGCGAGATAATGTACGAGCGAGTGGACGAATCGTCCGGGGCATGATAATGAATATAAACAGTTAATAAAAAATGGATATTAATGTTGAATTCTAACTCTATTTTACTTTTTTGGTTATAGTATACCACAAAATAATGTTAAGAAACGATTACAATGTCAAAGAAATAACTATTAATATGTATGAAAAAAATGCAGTCATCGAATGGACCAATCGTCCGTGGACGAATTGTCCAGTGGACGAACCGTATGGAAAGCACGTTTTTAATGTTATTTATTTTTTAATATTGACGTTTTGCATTGATTACCAACGACTTTCCATTTGTTTCCTACAAGTCAGTAGTATTACAATTTTTTTTTTTCGTTAAACTAAGCGATACGAATGGACGCATTTAAAAAAAAAAGAGTAGAAATGATGCCGATAACAATTCCAAGATTTGATAATAATGTTCTTTTTTTTCTTTCTTTTTTTTCAACTTCAACAACTTTTTGATCTGGTCTCTTTTCTGTTTGCCTTCGGCTTGGCAAGCCTTCTGATCGTTCTAGCATTTAGGGTTAGGGTCACTTGTACTTATAGCTATAGAGATCTATAGATGTTGGAAAGATCGGAACTTTGTCCATTAGTCAACTCGCCCCAACCCAAGCATTATACTCATAATACTGTGATGGTGCAATTTTATGGGTATCTGGTCGTTTCGGCCGGTTGCTAGTCACTTCGTACCTTGGTCCTTTCGTACCATAGTCATTTCGTAGCTTGGTTCTTTTGTACCATAGTCATTTCGTACCTAATTTGGTCCTTTCGTACCATTGCGAAATTGAAAGTCATATCGTACCCAATCTAATTACGTATATAAGATGCAAACACCACCTGCAACTGGCTTTATAAATCATTAAATATTTAATTTTGTCCCTAAAAAAAGATCAAGTCATTTCGTACCATACACTTAAACAAATTTGTTGTTAATTTAACGGCGTTTCTGATCAGCAAAAACTAAACAAATATTGTCATTGTGTATAAGTAATAAACATGAGCAATTGGCTGATTTGGTAATCGATAGGGTAGTCAATGTTTTCAGTGGTTGTTATTGTTTATTTCTTAAACAAATAAGATAATAAGTAGTAATAAGTAATATTCGACCATTTCAGCGGGTAACTGAAAAAAATTGTTCATATTTATTTATTTATTTATTTATTATTATTATTAGCATATTTATTAATTATGAATATAAAAAAAAGCACACTTTGGTCAATTGGAGCCAATTTCAGAAACCATCGAAGTTGGCCGTTAGTAGTACATACCAAATACGGTTCTTGTCAGGTAAAATGGAAATAATAATTGACAGGTGTTATGGTAAATCAATAACGATATGCTGTACAATAATGTGTTCTGATTTTCAAACTGTCAAAGTAAATTTAAAAAACAAAACAAAAAAACACTGCTTTTATGGTATGGTCGATTCGTTTTTTATATACTGGTATGAAATGACTATGGTATGGAAAGACTTCTCACAATGGTACGAAATAACTAAGGTACGAAATTACTTTTTGCAATGGTACGAAATGACTAGGGTACGAAATGACCAGGCAGCATGGCATTTACATGTGCTCTACGTCACAAAAAGGTCACGTGATGCGCTTCAAATGCATGACAAGTCGAAGGGAATCCGCCGTCTAAAAATAGACTTTATTTGACGGTTGAAGGGAAAAATAAATTGATACGTACGAAAAAATATTCGGCAAAAATGCATATTGAGCTACTACGAACATTTGGGGGACCAAAAACACATTGGATATACAGATATAGATATTCTGGACAAGGAAATGTAAGTAAATTGTCATTCTAACAATTAAAAAAGGTTTTATTAGCCGGAAACTTTACAGCATTGCAACAAAGTCAGGAATGTCCCTTTAATGGTTTTTAACACAGATGCGTATACGCATTAAGCATCTGTTACTGCAAGATATAAGGACAGAGTCGTGGACTTGGCTAGTAAATCGTATGTAGATAGGAGTTGCTGTTCATCCCTCTCCAGTGATTATAGAATAGGCCCCTACAATGTAATGTTGTATGTTATTAAACTAAAATAGAAAGAATACTTTTTTCCTAATTAAGAATGTTTATACTATTCGTATTTTCAGAAACTAACGGACAACAAAATTGGAACCTTTGGCGCACGGTTGTTGAAAACTGTATTACTCTACAACCGACACATAGTAAAAATCGACATAGCAGGTAAACCTGTTCATATTTCATTTTACAATTAAAGGCGTAGTTGCATGGATATTTCACCCGTTAAATGTCCTTACAAATATTACGTAAGGAGGATATACATTTTATTTATTCGGTTATATTCAATCCCTTCTGTACCATCAAGAAAAAATGTATTTGTAGTGAAATTACTGTAAGGCCCCACACAATATATTGCTGGTCTTTGGTCAGCGTGCCAGACCAAACCAAACTAAAACTCTGTTTACGTGCCTATATCCACTGAAGGTTCAGGCACGTCCATCCCGATCTCCACCTCCGACAAATGTCGGTTGTATCGATCGGGACAGAAATAGGGTGTTGTTGGAATATTGGGGCAATTTAGATTGGTGTACATTTCAAATGGAGGAAGGGAGATTAGTTAGTTTTGCACCTGTCCAAAAAAATTATAGGAGGCTACTAGAGCGGGTATTTGGTCCAAATAGAAAGAGTGGAAAAAAAAGAAGAAATAATTTAACTTAATTTGATTATTGACATCTTTTATTTCTTCAAATTGACCGCGGTAGCTACCAACAAACGCCATCTACACCTGAAATAAAGTCGCGCCTTAATATTCTGATGCATCATGACTTTTTGGGTCCAGATGAGGTCATTTGGGGACAAAGTCGAAATCATTAAATCATTCATCGTCTGTTTGGAAAATGTGAATAAAAGGATTTATGGTATCAAGGCTAATAAAAGACAATAGATCAAAGAGGTGGGATCTAGGCAAATGAAATGAACGTAATATATATATATATATATATATATATATATATATATATATATATATATATATATATATATATATGTCCACCTTTACAATCCAATTTTTCAAGAAAAATATAATTATATATATTTTTGTTTTGAACTGTGGTTTGACCAGAGACCGGCTATATATTTGTTTTGTCCTAACATATATTATGTACGATGCCAAAGTGGCGGTTTTACGACATTATATCACGGACATTAATAGTTAGTGAATATCTAGTGGTATTCGTGAATTATTATTTTTAGAATCAATGTACCTAGCTAAAACCACTGCGTTCTTACACACATCGTTGTTCTATTTTTCAATAATTATTGATAATTATTTTAGGAAACAATATTGGAGAAAAGGGAGCGAAATACTTCGCAGAAACGCTTGAGGTTTGTTACTTTAATTTTGTTTTGTATCATTATAATTCATACCAGAAATATAGATTAAAGGAACTACATCTACTCTATACACAGGAACGTAGCCAGCTGGTATCACTGGGAAGAGGCCATTCTATTTTTAAGGAGGGGGAGAGAAAGCATCCGTAATTAAGGCACACACAATAGCAGATTTCAACAGATTTTAAAAGGGGGGGGGGGGGGGGCAATCGTTTTCAGCGGGGAGATGTCACCTATGCGCCCGCCCTACCCGCCATTTACGGGTCTGATTCGAACATGGTAGCTATTTTCCATTGATCCACTGTTTTAAAAACTACAGTAAAAAGAAAAGAAAAAACATTCTGACTGTTGTATCAGTCGTTATGGGTGGTGTAGGAACCGATTCACACCGGTCAACTGTTCCGTTCGTAGATTAAAGCGACTGTTCTGAGTCTGTTGACATTGTTAAGGTAGATACGTTTTAATGACTACGGTTGTATTTTAAATATATTTTTCTGCATGAAATGTCAGAAACTGTATGCTATATACATGTGTTTCTGGTCGTCCTAGAGTATGTGTTAGGCCAGGCTTGACTTTATTTCCCTCTATTTATTGTTTTTTCGTACGAAAGAAATTATTGGGAGACCAAATCCAGTTTGGCTACTTACAAACATTTAGGACAGCGAGAAACACAGTGAATACGAGGCTAGTATACAGACACTGATATTTTTAAAAAGAAACTATATTTATTATGTAATTTTAGTTGTTAAAATATTTTTATAAGACGGAAATATGTTACAATGGCAGCAAATTGAGCACAGCTCCTTTAATGCTGAAATATAACAGATATATCCATTTATTACCCATATGATTAAAAAATATATTGGTACATATCAAAGTGATACGTCCCAAGTGGGACCTAACACCTCGACGTTACACGATGACGTCATCGATCGGCGCACTCCAACCTTACAGGAACGCCAACCAAACGAGTTTAGTGATATAAATTAAGATTGATTTAGGTAATAAATAGGATATTAAACTCGCTACCATTTCGAATCATATTTATGCCCCTCGTCAAATAATGTTCATTGTCACTCGCTAAAGCTCGTGACAACTGAAAATTATTTCACTCGGGACATAAACATGATACGAAATGGAATCTTGTTTAATATCCTATAAATATATATTTTAATATTTATAGTTTGCTAATCATATAAACACGTAATTTTATTATTTCATTAAAATGTTCAAATGTTAGACAATCTCATTCACACAAGATACTAACTTGCGAGGAAGGATGGCAGGGCGCCCCAATTTCCTTCATAAAAACTGCGCAACCTTTTTTTTTTGGATTTAATCCTATACAGGATATTCAAAATTCCTTGGCACCAAAACTAACCCCCGCTCGCTACCGACTCCGGTCGGGCTGCTGGTGCTCCCTTGCACCTGCCAATGTGGGCGGTCCCCTCTCCCACCCACCTCAACCCTTTTCCTGTCCTGGACAAAGGAGCCGGCCATGGCCGGTAACCTGTGTCCATGACAGGTGCGCGCTACAACAGCTTGCTCTGAATGTGCACGTAAAACCATATGACCTGACCTGACAGGGTGGCAGGGTGCAATTGCCCCCCAGAAAAATACAGAAACAGTCCCCTTTTAGTTTGGAAGAACCATTTTTGGGTGTAGCTGAATAAAACCTTATTTTACTGTCCTGATTCCATCCCGAAATATTTTAGGCTAGCCAAGGCCCGTATTTATGCTGAAAACTGAATTTCTATCACCAGTTTCATAAACCACATCCAACCATTTTAACTTGTTATGTTCATATTTGAGGGATTGGCTATGGTTTTTATTTGACCGCTATCTTACGATTCTCGATTAGGCTTTCAAACGATCACCGGAAGTCAGCGACCAGTTTGACGATTGACCCCTCCCCCCCACCCCACCCCCACCCCCCTGCTCAAGGCGAATTGTTTTTTTCATATCCCGATTTTTTACATTCCTGTGAATGTGGTCAGAAAGCAGCTCGGTTAGCTAGCAGAAAACACCTCAGAATAGCCCTAAAAGGGGTCAATTTTTCAAAATTTTCGGGGGGAGGGCCCCCCAGACCCCCCAACTCGGACTTCGCGCCTGCGGCGCTCGCGGTTTCGGGCACCTCGACCCGCCCCCTGCAAAATTTCCTGCGCACGCCCGTGCAATTAATAACCATGTATTCCTATTCAAACTACAACTACTACTAAACTAACAACAACATACATTTTAACAACAAGGTGAAGAGGGTGGGACGGTGGGAGAAAAAGTTAATTTTACGCTGCTGTGTTTGGAAATTCAAATGGAAGTGACTATCCCAAAGACCCGCATAGATTTCCAAACACAGACTGCTATCTGATTGGTCAAAAACCCTGGTTATTTTCCCCTCTTGTGGAAAGACAGAGACGTGCCGAACGCCTCCCAACATCAGTCAATGCGCCGCTATTGGTCAGCCAGTATCAGCTGACCTCTAGCTTGACTGGTCCCTAATACACAGCGGAAACCTTTCCTTAAAATTTCCGCTAGCTTCCTACAGTCATACGAGGCGCTGTCATTGGTCAATTGCTGTCAGCTGACCTCTCGCTGCCTGTCTAACATTGCCTTAGGAAATATAGCCCGAAGGCCCTATTGCACTGGTTACCGATGGAAAACAATTGAGCGATATTTTTATAATGCAATGAAAACCTGGCAAGTTTAAAACCCTGCTATTAATAACATATTATATGCAATAATACTTACATAAATGTCTCGGAGGAAGGTCACAAGGAAATATAATTGACAATATTATTAACAACATTGTGTCCAGAACAATAATAATTTAAATATTGACCAATCACACTTCGCCTTTTATAGCGTTATTCGGGAGCATACAAATTCTAAAAATATCGGGAGAGACTATTTATGCAATAGGCGAACTTGTTGGTCTATTTCAACATTAAAAAAACAAGGGGGAAAGTGTAGTAATAAACTCTTGATTGTATACTAGTATAAGCAGATTTTATGGCTATACCATCATGGGAGGTTTTTTTCGTCTTGGAACGAACTTTATCTAAAATTTTATATTGAAATTAGTTTCCGGCATACTTCGTAATTCACCCGAATCATTTCGTATACCCTCGGCATAATCCTGAATGTTTTCAAATTCTTTTCAAATCACTGGCATGATTTTGCAAGTAAGGTTTTGATTGGTCGAATGAAAGGTCAACTGGACATGAGCTCCAACGGGCTGCCGTTAGATCCACATGTAATAGTGGAGCTAATTTTAATTAGATTGATAATTACATTTTGTAACATGCAAATTTACCTTTTAAAAATTACAAATATATAGTGCAACTGCATGGAAAATGAACAAAAATAATAGTTTTTCATTAAACGAGTCTACCACAGTAAGTAAAGTTAGTGTTTTTGATGATTACAACGAAGCGAGAGAATCTTTCCGAGGTGACTTGATAGAAAACAATAACGGAAGTAAAATCTCGTATAGCCCATGGGCTATACGAGTTTCGCCGTTACGACGCGTATGATGCGGGCCGTTTGCAACGTATTACGGCTAGTTGATTAATACTATTATGTTATAAAATGGGGTTTTCCATACTGGCCTAGTTATTGGTTCGAGAGGAGTTGTAACGGCCCTCCGGTGGCTATATTGGCTCATGGGTAATATGAGTTCCGACGTTACGGCCTGCTAACAACATATGATGCGGGCCGTTTGCAACGTATTATGGCTAGTTGATTAAAAATACGTAGGGAGAGACCTTAATATAGTCTTGTGTCTGTTGGCCGTTCCCAATACCGCATATTTAACTGTTAATGATAATACATACATACATACATATATTGTTTAAACCATGATTGGGACTCTTCACAGTTCTGTGAAGACGTCACCATACCGTCTTCTCTCTCACTAACGATCTCATATAATATACTGCCATGGGTACACAGACATCTCAAATAGCTGAGGTGTGTGCCGAAGACAGGGTGTTAAAACGTTAGTTGGATATTAGCTTAAAGATAATATATTGAAATGAAATGCCAAATGAAAACTCCCTCATAGCAAAAGGCACTACTAGACCACTACATTAATATGTGTACAAAGTTTCATGAAGTTATCTTGAACGCGGTTTTTAGGAGTGGTGCTCCAGAAGTATAACAAACGGACAGTGACCGTTTTAATATTGACCCGAAATTGCGATAAGTATTAGGGCAGCGACAACAGCAACCTTAATCGAAAGACAAAACTGAATTCTAAATCGTATTTCTGCACTAGGAAGAGTCAAAGGGAAGTTACAACAATGTCAAATTGGGTATTAGCTAGAGACACCAAAACGTCATGGAGGGAGTGGTAATTTAACAGGTATCACTGGATGAAGAGGCTAATATAGGTTTTAAATATCAAATAATGGAAACTTTAAAACTGTTTCATTGTTTCACTGCATGTAAATGTCTAAGGAGTGAATATATTAGTAAAACTAAGTTCTCACTACACAGATCCACTATAGTTCCTAATTGTGACACAAGTTATGGTTCACATATTCACTTCTAGGAAATGGTGAAGAATTAAAACAATATGTATGTTTAATGACAAGCCTTCTAGCTGTATTTTGCCCATGCTATTTTGTAATATTGTGCATTGACGTTTTTGGACATGAGTGTATAGCGTAAGAGACAGCCGGTGTGAATCGGTTAATGAACCACCTGTTCGGACCGGTATTACCGCCAGATGCGGTCATATAGCAAAAAAACTGAGACGGAAATGTTGTCAATTTTGGAGTGAAAATAAATGCTTATATAATGTATGTTCGCAATGGTGTATGTTGTTAGTGCCAACGAGAACACATTCTATTGGCAATCTTCATTTGAAGTTGGACAATTTAAATGGGTTTCAATGGCAGATGACATCTGTGTAGTGAGACCTTAGGTAATATTTGGATATAGGATAACGGAAACAGCCATTTGATATCCAACATTCATCTGTTCTGAAATGACCTTTGAAAAATACATTACATAAATTAAATAAAGAAATATTAAATATAAAAAACGTAGTATATGTATACATTCCAAAGACATATACATTTACAGATACATAGAACAAATAAAATATTAAATATATAGAGAATAACTAGTTAATAGCGTCGGATATCTGCTTTATCCTGTGAAGGTAAGAATGGCTCTTGGAATTTCTAATTCGGCCTGAACAGGATAAAGCAGATATCTGACGTCATTAACTAGTTATTATCTTTATCCTGCAGACACCATAACAATTAAGGGGAAAAGCTATTATTTCCGTTATTTCAGCCACATTGTACAATGACCTAGAGCTATGTAGCTATGTAGGCTATGTGACGCCACATGAGTGACGTCAAAAGTCATATCCTGCTAAGGTCCACGACAGTCACTCTTCGCACTTTTGTTTTGGCTTCGTGCACAATAAATGTAACATATTTTACCGTAATTTCACTTGAAATTAATACTTCGTAAAAGGTACAATTATTTTAACGCAAGATTGGCTTCAAACACATTCAGGTGCATTGGTAATGTTAAAAAAAAAAAAAATCAATACCAATTTTGCATTGGAATTTTTCCAGCATTCTGAAAACGGAAACATCATGTACCCAGTTTAGTGACATTGTAAGAAGATGCAAATGACATCATTGGAATACTGACGCCATTCAAATTCAAAATTAGCTATATTATTACAATGCTTCGCCACATTAAAATAAAAACTGGTCTACTAACCTTGACCCCTGTCAGAATTCTATAACAAGCAGACAACGCTGTTTACACGTTGGTATGTTTTTATTTTTCATAATTCTATGTACAAAATATTAAGTTTAAGTTTCAAAAGATGAAAGAACTAAAAAGTACCTTTTGTCAAATATATCATATCAAACAATTACCGTTGGATATGTTTTATTTATTGTGTACGAAGCCAAAGCAAGGCCCCCCCCCCCCCCCCCCCCCCTCCCCGCTATTTCATTTGCTGACACGTAATCGTGTTGGTGTCGGAACTGCGCGTGAATCGGTCCGTGTCCCAACAACACTATGAGGCTAACTTTGTGAGGCCAGAAAGTAGTCTATTCCCTAAGCCAGTGCTTAACTATCTATGTATCTATTATTCTAACCCGACAGACATAGATACATACCTGCATACATGCATACATGTCGCCATAGCTCAGTACGTATCGTAGCAAGCCTGCAAGTTGCGGGCGATTCGGTGCCACAGGTTCGAGTCTCAGCAACGGCATGAGACAATTTGTGAGGCCAGAAAGGATTTAATTATCCCCTGCGCATTAATATCTATGTATGTAACAGTCAAACCTGACGTACGTACGTACATACATACATACATACATATGATACATATCAATACATGCACATATATATGTTCTTATCTGTTTTCTTTTAGAGAAACGTGTACTTGAAAGAGCTTAATTTAGCACACAACTCTATAGCAGAACAGGGCGCACTGTATCTGGGACAAGCAATTGGTAAGTGGATTTAGTCTGTTTTCTTCACTGTACAACTCACATTGTATTTGGGACAAGCAATTGGTAAGTGGATTTAGTCTATTTTCTTCACTGTACAACTCATATTGTATTTTAGTAATGTTTTAATTTGCAAGCTATCTCTAGTATTGAATTAATGTTGTTTAATGATAAAAACGGCTCCAGACATGATCAATGGGGAGGTTATTCCCATAGATTGTGACGGCCATTTTAAAACCAAACATCATAGCACTTCGAGTGTGAGGAGGGGGCGAGGAGAGCGATGAAAATGGACAACGTTGGTTTAAATACTTAAAACTATTTATGAAATCCAAATTAGAAAGTATATGCCAACTAAGTCATTTCTTTATTTTTAAAACTGAAAACAAACAAAGCATAAACTATTTTACTTTAACGGGGTGTGATGAGGGAGGAATGGAAGACTATAAAATTGCATCATATGTGGTCGTTTTGGATAGAAATATCTTTCATAGCTTTCTTTCATGGGCTAACTCTGTCATGTATGCCTTAGGATGAGAGAGAGAGAGAGAGAGAGAGAGAGAGAGAGAGAGAGAGAGAGAGAGAGAGAGAGAGAGAGAGAGAGAGAGAGAGTGTGTGCTTCCCAGAGTAAAAGAATATAATTCTAAAACAGTCCTCGTTTTGTTTCCTTGTATTCCCTGCATAACATGTTTATACACAAGTTGTGGATGTCTAACTTAAAGCAGCAGACCCTAGTTTCAACCCATGAAAATGGACACTAAGTTTGGTTAATTTACAAATCCGTAACATGTTTGGATAAATTTACAACAGAGTGAAACAAAGAGTCTGCGACTCTGAAACGTGAAAATACCTTTAAAACTAGACTAGAGCTCCTCTCTATCGCCGTTACTTCTTAGAGATACGTGCGTTTATATATATAAATCCAATATGAAAAATGCATTTCACGATATTAGAAAGGCCAAGATGACCAGAAAGACTTCAGATGTATGAAAATGGATAGTTTAAACAATAAAATGTAAGTAATATCAGTTTTCAGTTGTCAAAAACGGCTCCAACAGTGAAAAATACGCTGTAGTGTATAAAACCAGGGTTTGTGTCACGGGGATCCTGATAATACCCGTAACTGAATAAAACACGATTATCCAAATATCTCTCCTAACTGTATATCTATTAAATCTCTCTGTATCGGGCAGGCTACTACCGAGTGGCCCGGCTCTAGGAGTAATCAGAGATAAGATCTGATATAAATATATATATATATATATATGTAGCACGTTTAGTTCACTAAAAAACACAACAAAACACAATACACTTTGGAATCTGTATTAACTCTAACGCTGACAAATGTGCTTGCCGCAGTAGTTAATTAACATCAACAATATAATAACAACCCAGAGCTAATCACTTAATTAGTTAATCACTAGGTGTATAGTTTACACAATATTCTAATCGCTTCACCGTGATACAACACGCACGTGTGATAATTGAGAAACGCTGCCAGGGGAACTTAATTAATAAAGGAATTACAACTCTATTCCTAACTGGTTAATTTTTAATTAACCTTTAAATACTCATTCAGTAACCTTGTAATACAGAATTAATACTGGTACATATCACAATAAAGACAATAACCTACAGTTTACCTAGGTCCTCTAGGATGACCGGCTAAGCTTTATCTTACCAAATACTCGTATAAAAATATTAGAACAGTGAAGCCTACAATTTACTTCGTCAGATTTACCGGAGACACTGTCTAAAGAATATTGGTATAATACAGTATTAGAATATTTAAAGTCACATCAATCACATCAAAGTTATACAACAGAGCAGAAATATATAGTTATCAAGTCCGGTCTGAACTAATATAGTTCGTTCAGTTGGACAACGTCCGTTCACCTGGATACTTCCAATGTTTCTCCCTGATATATCTAAAATCCTAGCTATTTATTATAAAAATCCCAGACTGGTCCGGAGACAGTACGCGGGACCGAATCTTATGATGTGTATATTTCCACAGCGACCAACACGGTATATCTTCTTACAAGCCTAGACTGATCGTCGCCAGTTCGCTAGATATACCATGGTCGCGTGGAGGTATTACGTAACCACTCTCCACATGGCCTCCACAACTGGTCTGGGTGTGTATTAGGAGGCACGGTCGCGCGGAGGTATTACGTAACCAAGCTGCACTAGCCCCCAACACAATGGACATAGCGACAGGCAAAAAGATAAGAGCATGTACCGTCACAGTGTGTCACTTTAAACTCGGCATATGCGATTTAGTTCTCTGCTATCCTGCCTTTTCGCCAGATAGGCTTTGCTAATAGGAAAAAAGCGAAAACACGAGCTAAAATCAACACCATAAAATATTATTTTAATTGTCCCCAAAAATCATTGCTAATGTGACGGTTCGACATACAATATACCTATATCATTTTTTTTTCTGTTGTGGTTAAAATGTGTTGAGTGCGCCGTTAAATAAACTCTTTCTTTCTTTCTTGCTTGCTTGCTTTCTTGCTTTCTTTCTTTTTCTTTTGTATTTCGACGGATATGTAACAGAAGACAGAACGATGTACTCAATATTCTACAAAACAAAACAAAACAAAACAAAAAAGCAACAAAGTAAAACAAAACATTGTTTAGTCTAGCAGACGACTTTCTGCTCACTGTGAACTCATGTCAGATGGATGTTAATAACTGTATGAACTAGGATGTTTGTCACAGGTTTGAATATCAGTGGGGTTCAACTACGTCTTCTCTCATCCCCTCATCGGACTGGTCTTTGGTGGTTATTCACTTGTGAAAAAGGGAAGGGCCGGTCAAAATCTTGTTTCGCCTGCTTTGAATAATAATAATAATAATAATAATAATAATAATCTTTATTTAAAGAAGATTACACAAATAGTAGTGCACTAATCTCCCTTATGGCCTTCTGTGTATAAAACATTAAAGATTATTACTCTACATATAGTGAAATAAACAATGTAATAACAAAATTCAACATAATTATCCTTCGTTAAATGCATCGAAACTATAAGGTAAATACCCATACATAATTATTACAAACAAATTTTATATACTAACACAGTGTAATTTTTCTTTGTTTTGTTTTCTTTTAAATGAATAACAGAAACCACAAGTTGGTTTGTAGATTGTTATTTTCAACTCCAACATGTAACAATAATTTATGCCTATGACATAAACTGTCGCTCGGATTGTCCACTAGTTTGTGCTTTCTTAGAGAACTTCAAGGCGTGTGAACAGAATCTGTTCTCTCCAAGTCTATGTTTCATGAGTAAATTATCCTTATAACACACATACTAAATACGTTGTCTAGGTAATAATATAAAGTTGTCATGGTCTACTCATTAAGACGCCTGCAATACCCTCAAAACTACATTGTATCAGATTTGAGTTGGTTCAAGTCGAGTTTGACGTTACGCTTGATTGGCTATACTGAAAGTCACCAGTGTTTATTTACATTCCGCACGCGCATTGTTTGAAATTGACCAAGCTGTATGCTGTAAAAAGCAAGGTTTTATTTGTACGATTAGAATGGCTACAAATGATATATCTACGGTTCTTGGGAACACACGAGACGTGATGTATGGGGATAATGTTGAGCAAGCTGAGCAAGCTAGAAAGTTCACACTTGATTATGTTGTTGAACTCCGGACTGTCGCATATAGAGATATATGTTCAGAAAATAGAGGATGTTCAGTCATCCATTACATCGCTGACAACAAAAGTGAGTACGCTAGAAGCTGACGTTAAGACTGCTCACAAGAACAGCAGGGAGCTGGAAAATAGTATCCAAGGACTGAGTAATTTTTATGATGGTGTGAAAAGTGCATGCGACAAAAGTAAATCTGATATTGCACAGATAAAAACCAGACTCACATCTGCAGATAAGGACAGTACTGAAATAAAAGCAGAACTCGAGACGGTACGAAAAGAACGTGAGGAATTGAAGGCTACTATTACTGCTTTACAGTGTAGATCAATGAAAAACAATCTCATATTTACAGGACTTGCCGAAAACAATAACGAAAACACAGAAGATGTACTAAGGGAGTTTATCTGTCATGAACTTGGAGTGGAATGGGACATAGAGTTTAGCCATGTTCATCGATTCGGCGAAGACGTGGTGGTAATCCTCGACCTATTGTTGCGCGTTTTCTTACTTTAAAGATTATGTCAAATCCAAAGCTTGAAAAATAAGCCAAAATCAATGAGCAGTTTTCCGCTGTTGTCGAAGAGCGTCGCAAGAAGTTGTAATTGAAAGAGTTTCAGAGTAGCAGGTAACAAGACAAAGATGGTAACTATTCGTTTTTACGAAAACGGCCATCGGAAACTGACCCTAGATCTTACAGGGATGTTGTGCAGTCTACACCGCCACGTACGTCACAGAATACCAGCGTGAGCAGTTCAGCGAACGTGACAGGAAACCTACAGCGAAAAGAAGCATGCTTCTTCTACCAACATCGGTCACCATCAAAGATACCAGTGACAATGCAGTAAGGGACTCGGGGGGGGGGGGGGGGGGGGGGGGGGGGGGGGGGGGGGGGGGGGGCATTTTTAGACTCTTTAAAAATTGTTGTTTTTGTATGAGAAGGTTTGCGACAGCATTGTTATAAAATATGTTATACAATTACATCCCCTCTATCAATAGTACATATTAAATTGCTAGAAGATAGTATAGCTAGATATATCGAATTAGGATAGCTATGGTGCTGGTTCTACTTCATTGAAAATGATAGACTACTGAATTCTAGCAATAGATTATCTACCGTTGTAGTCTGATGCTAATATCGTATCACGTTTCAATGAAGATAAAACAATAAATCAGTTCAGCAGGAAACTTTTTATCTTTATGCAAAACTAGTGGTCTACGGATTTTAAATGGTAGACATTCTGGAAATAGAAACGGAAATATAACATTTTATAATGCTAATGGCTCTAGCCTTAAGATTATGTACTTATAAATGAACTGTGTTTGAATTAATTGAACAGTTTGAGTCAGGTAACTTTAATTGTTTTTCGGACCACAGTTTTTGTTTTACAATATACTACCCTGTTGTAGAAGAAATTAATTATTACCAAATTAAAAGAACAAACGCATTTTAGTGTAAAATGGAATGATTAACAAGAGATTGTTCTCAAAAAACTTTATTAAATATATGTACATAAAAGAGAACCACATGATGTGTAGACAAATTTACAAATGATTTTACCTTATTGTTCATTAAGACCAAACTAGTACAACAGAGAAGATATCTAAGACCAAACGTGAAGATAAACCTTGGTTTAACGAAGTTTTGAAACAACGATACAATGAATACAGAAAAGCCATACGAAATTTTAACGCTAACAAAACTAATGACAATTGCATTGAACTTATTCGGGTAAAAAAAATATACAAAAAATTAGAATATTAATTGAAAAAGAAATATAAATGCCAACAGGGTAACATGTTGAATTATTTAAGAAAATATAACCCTAAAACGTTTTACAAATATTTCCAGAAAAGAAAACAAAATAACAGATCGGAGTTGAGTAATGATGCATTTTTCAACCATTTTTCTAATCTGGCTGGTACCGAACCTACCACTAACCATCAAGTAGATGAGTTCTTATCGAGTTATGATACACACGCTAGTCAAACATCATGTACTGCATTAGATCATGACATTACTGAAAAAGAAATCGTCAGTGCGATTAAAGGGTTACAGAAGAACAAAGCCTGTGGTTATGATCATATTTTTAAATGAGTATCTTATAAATTGTAAAGAAGGTTTGATGCCATGTCTACTTTTATTGTTTAATAATGTGTTTAAATCTGGTCACTATGTTCAGTCTTGGTCAGTTGGTTGTATTGTTCCTGTTTTTAAAAAAGGAAATACAAATGATACTGACAATTACAGGGTCATTACATTAGTCAGTTGTTTGGGTAAACTTTTTACTTCTATTTTAAAGAAAAGATTGCTAGATTACGACTTAGATAATGATATCATTACTGACGCCCAACTAGGATTCAGAAACCAAATGTCTACTATAGATGCCATTTTTATCTTACAACATTTAATACATAGAACACTAAAGAATCGAACACGTTTATATTGTTGCTTTGTAGATTACAAAAAAGCTTTTGATTTTATTAACAGAAAAAACTTGTGGTTCAAACTAATTCAACAAGGTATCGAAGGAAGAATGTTAGCTATTATATGGTCTTTATATAATGATGTTAAATGTTGTGTAAAATACAATAATGAACTTTCTGATTTTTTATGTGCAAGAACGGTTTATTTCAGGGTGAAGTTTTGTCACCAGTATTATTTTCTATGTATGTTAACGATTGCGAAATGCATCTACTATCAGGTAATTGTCCATATGTTGATATACAAATGTTAAATATATTTCTAATAATGTATGCCGATGATATGGTGCTTCTAGCTGAAACACCCGAAGCATTGCAAAAAATGCTTGATTCAATATCTAATTATACAAGTAAATGGGATTTAACAGTAAATACAACTAAGACCCAAATTATTGTTTTGAGAAATGGAGGCAAACTTCGAGATAATGAGAAGTGGTTTTATAATGGTTGTGAACTAGAGGTTGTCAATGAATTTAATTACCTTGGTATTTTATTTTATTATAACGGAAAATTTAGTAGGATACAAAAAAGAGCAGTGGAACAAGGTCGTAAAGCTTTATTCTCAATTCATAACGTATGTAAAAATAATTGTTTTCATATTGAAACAATGCTATCTGTATTTGATACCTATGTCAACAGTGTTCTTAGTTATGGATCGGAAGTATGGGGTTTCCACCCTGGCCAAGACGTTGAAAAGATTCATTTACAAGTTTGTAAAAAGTTACTGGGTGTACGGAAAGGGACATGTAATGATTTTGTATATAGTGAATTAGGAAGATTTCCATTGTATATTATTAGAAAACTAAGAATTTTTAAATACTGGATCAAACTACGTAATACTAATAACTGCATATTAATGGCTATATAAACCAGGAGCCCAGAGAGGTTTAATTAGCATTGCGAGTACAAAAGGTTTGAGGCCCGGAATATATAGGTGTGGGCTGTGTGACCCCCAAACGGCCATTATTAAGTGTCATCTCCTGTACCAATCCGAGGGGCCGCCCCTCAAAATACCCCAAATTTTAAGTTTAATTAGCATGGTTGAGTACACCAATCAAACCTACACCAAAATGTTCTCTGTTGATGTACTAATTAAGATCCACCATTCTTAAGTGTCAGCTCCTGTACTTAGTCCACTTAAGAACACCTTAATTAGCACTAATTAGAAGTTTAATTAGCATGGTTGAGTACATCAACGAAACTGATGCCAAAATATTCTTTAGGGTACCCTGACTAAGGATCAGTGATTCTTAAGTGTCAAAACCTGTACCGAATCCACTTAAGAACAGGTCAAAGGTCACAATCCACCCATTTTCAGGTTAATTAGCACGATCGAGTACATCAACGAAACTAACGTTAAAATTTTCTCTGTTGATGTACTAATTAAGATCTACCATTCTTAAGTGTCATCTCCTGTACTTAGTCCAATTAAGTACGCCCCTAATTAGCACTAATTAGAAGTTTAATTAGCATGGTTGAGTACATCAACGAAACTGATGCCAAAATATTCTTTAGGGTACCCTGACTAAGGATCAGTGATTCTTAAGTGTCAAAACCTGTACCGAATCCACTTAAGAACGGGTCAAAGGTCAAAATCCATCCAATTTCAGGTTTAATTAGCACGATCAAGTACATCAACGAAACTAACGTTAAAAGAAACTGATGCCAAAATATTCCTTAGGGTACCCCCACTAAGGATCAATGATTCTTAAATATGAACCCCTGTACTGAATTCACTTAAGGTCAAAGGTCACAATTTGCCCAATATCAGGTTTATTAGCATTCACGAGTACATCAAAACATTAATATGTTCTCTGTTGGTATGTTAAACAAGATCCGTCATTCTTAATGTCAACTCCTGTAGTTAGTCCACTTTAAATGCAATGAGCGTGAAATGAAAATGTATGATTAATATAACTAAATAGTTTTCTATTTGATTGTAATATTATATGAATATGATAATATGACTATTTTCACATTTGAACAATGAAAGATTACATTTACTTGATCTTCTCATTGCCTTTAATTCTCAGTGTGAGTGTTATAGCAGTGATACCTTTTGCATGAACTGTTGTAACAGTTATACGTACTTGTTCCATTGTTTTCACCAGTGTCCAGTGAAATTCTGGGTGTACTATTAGTTGAACAGTGAAAAGCCTGGTATACCAAACTTAAGATACAAGCTAGTTCACAGGGTCCATAGGTGATGGTTCTGGGTGATGTAATGGTCACTCATTTGAATAATCAATTTTGGAGAATTCTGTCCAAGCTGCAAGCCACCCGATATACTTTGATTCTGTGCCAAAACACATGAAATAAAAATGGGATTTCTCCAAAACCACAGCATGAATAAAGAATGTGAGTATATGATTATACTAAATGCAGTCGAACTCCACGACTAGGTCAAAACGAAAAGTGTGTCCCTAAATCTAAACTAAGTTATTGATGTGATCAAAATTCAACTCAAGGTTCATTTTCCTGATTAGTCACCAGATAGAAAGAAAATTATTGATCAAAACAGAACTTAAGTTCCAGTCTGGTTCCATTTCATTGCCTGCCTAAACAACTTTCACCTTCCTTAATCTTCATCCTCAAAAAGGACTGCCTCATCATCAGATGATACTGTCATGTCATCCTCTTCAATGCTCTCATCATCATCGATCCCGTTTTCATCTGGAATGAGGGTTTCTGGCAGTTGTATCAGTGAGATCGGTATTCACCCACATTTCTGAAACAAAGGATGCATGTTTGATATGCATGGTTAGCTCTGCTTCACATAGTGGAATGGCACTTGCAATTATGGCCTTCAGCTTCTCCAACAGATTTTTTGTCGTTGACTTTGGTCCATAACCCTTTTCAAATATCTTGTATTGAAAGGCATTGAGTGTTGTCTTGCTTGTATCCTTTGTTCCATAGATGCTAGCGGTAAATGTTTGCAGGGTATTTTGTATGATATGACTGAGTTCTGCATCAATGGCCATATCTTCAAATGCTTTTTGTACCTCGGTATTCTTTTCCAGCATAGTAGATGGTCTCAACTTTCCCTTGCAAACAAATGATCCAGTGTAGTCACTACCGGTGAATGTATGGAATCCTGGTAGTGCTGCACATATCTGAGGGCCAGGTATCTGGTAAATAGCGATTATATTGGTATATCTGTGGTTAGTTTTGGCAGCTGTACCAACAACAATCCACAGTGGCGACTCAAACTTTCTGCAGTCATACAGCATGATGACTGCTATGTCAGTATCTCCTTTTACCCCAGTATTGTGAGTGTCATCAACTGCTTTTGCATGAAGGCATATCTTGGTATCCGCCTCCTTGTGGTTATGTCTAAGGTCATCGACCACTTCCCACTTGAGAACTCCATCTACAACTTTGCCAGGAACTGTGGTAGTTGGGTTTAGAATGATCTCGATTTCAAGGCATCACTATTGGCCTGTGGTCTCCTTTGTTGAGGTCCTGTTATCAAAAACTCCCTGTTATCTGCTTAACATAAGCACAGGGAAGGCTGCCAGTGACAAGATTCGGGAAAGTCTGCTCAGCGTTCCAGAAAATGGACAGTCACACCACCGAGAATTCCTACAGTCCTGCATTAGTAATCTCAACAGATTTGAAGAGAAGATAAAGTCCTTTACAAATGATTGTGTGAAGAATCAAAGAGCTAAAGACCACAGAATAGCTGAACTTGAGAGTACAACAGATCTTATGGTTCACCTGGTGTTACTAGCAACCAAACGGAATCTGGACTTGCCATTCATATTTGAATATTCACTCACACCTGTACCATTGTCAATGTGCAGCACAGATGGAACAATGGCAAAAACCGAAAAAAGTGCTCCCTTCCATTTAATGGAATCAGAGGTGAAAGACGGAAAAGGCCAATTTCACCTTCATACATTACCTCACTGTCTACCCTCAACTTACGAAGGACTTGCAAGAAACATTCTGATTCAAACAATGGCATTGTCTATCATTCAAATTCACCTCGTCTTTGACAACTACCCACAGGCATCTTTGAAAGATATGGAGTGAGACAGAAGAGGAGCAGATAACAGAGAGTTTTTGATCATTCAAAACCCAACTTTCACAGTTCCTGGCAAGGGAGTGGCAGGACCAGCAATATGCACAGATAATTGGAAGCCGCCAGCTCTACCTTGATATTCCAGGGGAATGCCATCATTTCAAAGTTGTGGATGGAGTTCTGAAGTGTGATGTGGTCGATGACCTTAGAAATAACCACGAGGAGGCGGAAACCAACCAAGATATGCCTTCATGCAAAAGCAGTTGATGACACTCATAAGACTGAGGTAAAAGGAGACATAGTCATCCGTGTGTCATGTACTGACAAAGCAGTCATCATGTTGTATCACTGCAGAAAGTTTGAGAGATACTTGACCCTCAGATATGTGCAGCACTACCAGGATTCCATGCATTCACCGGTAGTGACTACACTGGATCATTTGTTCGCAAGGGAAAGTTGAGACCATCTGCTAATCTGGGAAATAATACAAAGGTACAAAAAGCATTTGAAGATATGGCGATTGAAGCAGTCATATCACACAAAATACCCTGCAAACATTTACCGCTAGCATCTATGAAGCAAAGGATACAAGCAAGACAACACTCAATACCTTTCGATACAAGATATTTGAAAAGGGTTATGGACCAAAGTCAACGACAAAGAATCCATTGGAGAAGCTGAAGGGCATAACTGCTAGTGCCATTCCACCATGTGAGGCAGAGCTAAACATTCATATGAAACATACATCCTTTGTTGCACAAATGTGGGTGAATGCCGATCTCACTGATATCCAACAACATCCAACTGCATCAAATGGTTGGGATTTTTACAATGGATATTATCAACCACTATTCCATGAAGAAACACAACTGCCAGAAACTCTCATCCAGATGAAAACGGGATCGTTGATGATGAGAGCATTGAAGAGGAAGACATGACAGTATCATCTGAAGTTGAGGCAGTCCTTTCTGAGGATGAAGATTAAGGAAGGTGAAAGTTGTTTAGGCAGGCAATGAAATGGAACCAGACTGGAACTCAAGTTCTGTTTTGATCAATAATTTTCTTTCTGTCTGGTGACTAATAAAATTTTTGATCACATTAATAACTTAGTTTAGATTTAGGGATGCACTTTTTGTTTTGATCTAGTCCTGGAGTTCGACTGCATTTATAGTAATCACATACTCACATTCTTTATTCATGCCGTAGTTTTGGAGAAATCCCATTTTTGTGTCATGTGTTATGGCGCGGAATCGAAAGTATATCATGTGGCTCGCAACTTGGACAGAATTCACCAAAATATTTTATTCAAATGAGTGGCCATTACATCGCCCAGAACCATCACCTATGGACCCTGTGAATTAGCTTGTATCTTAAGTTTGGTATACCAGGCTTTTCATTGTTAACTAATAGTACATTCAGAATTTCACCAGACACTGGTGAAAACAATGGATCAACGTATGTATAACTATTACAACAGTTACTCTCGTTCATGCAAATAGTATCACTGCTATAACACTCACATTGAGAATTAAAGTAAATGTAATCTTTCATTGTTCAAATGTGGAAATAGTCATATCATCATATTCATATAATATTACAATCAAATAGAAAACTATTTAGTTATATTAATCATACATTTTCATTTCACACTCATTGCATTTAAAGTGTACTAACTACAGGAGTTGACATTAAGAATCGTGGGTCTTGTTTATCATACCAACAGAGAACATATTAATGTTTTGATGTACTCGTGAATGCTAATAAACCTAATATTGGGCAAATTGTTACCTTTGACCTTAAGTGAATTCAGTACAGGGGTTGATATTTAAAAATCACTGATCCTTAGTCGGGGTACCCTAAGGAATATTTTGGCATCAGTTTCGTTGATGTACTCAGTCATGCTAATTAATCTTCTAATTAGCGCTAATTAGTGGCAGTCTTAAGTGGACTAAGTACAGGAGCTGACACTTAAGAATGGTAGATCTTAATTAGTACATCAACAGAGAACATTTTAACGTTAGTTTTGTTGATGTACTCGATCGTGCTAATTAAACCTGAAATTGGATGGATTTTGACCTTTGACCCGTTCTTAAGTGGATTCGGTACAGGTTTTGACACTTAAGAATCACTGATCCTTAGTCGGGGTACCCTAAGGAATATTTTGGCATCAGTTTCGTTGATGTACTCAGTCATGCTAATTAATCTTCTAATTAGCGCTAATTAGTGGCAGTCTTAAGTGGACTAAGTACAGGAGCTGACACTTAAGAATGGAAGGTCTTAATTAGTACATCAACAGAGAACATTTTAACGTTAGTTTTGTTGATGTACTCGATCGTGCTAATTAAACCTGAAATTGGATGGATTTTGACCTTTAACCCGTTCTTAAGTGGATTCGGTACAGGTTTTGACACTTAAGAATCACTGATCCTTAGTCAGGGTACCCTAAAGAATATTTTGGCATCAGTTTCGTTGATGTACTCAACCATGCTAATTAAACTTCTAATTAGTGCTAATTAGGGGCGTTCTTAAGTGGACTAAGTACAGGAGCTGACACTTAAGAATGGTGGATCTTAATTAGTACATCAACAGAGAACATTTTGGTGTAGGTTTGATTGGTGTACTCAACCATGCTAATTAAACTTAAAATCTGGAGTATTTTGAGGGGCGGCCCCTCGGATTGGTACAGGAGATGACACTTAAGAATGGCCGCTTGGGGGTCCCACAGCCCACACCTACATATTCCAGGCCTCAGACCTTTTGTACTCGCAATGCTAATTAAACCTCTCTGGGCTCCCGGACTAATATATGAGGAAATGGATCAGCTTGAAAATAATTGGTTAATGGATGTTAAACAGGAACTAAATGCACTTGGTTTAAATTATATATGGAGTCTAACGGAAGTTGATAATAATACTTACAGTGTAATTAAGCAACGATTGTGTGATGTGTTCAAGCAACAATCTTACAATAGAATAACAGCAACGTCAAAAGGTCATTTGTATAAATATTTATTAACTGAATTTAAATTGCAAAGTTATCTTAGAAAACCGTTGGACGTTACACAATTGAAAGAAATTACAAAATTTAGACTGCGCCCATAAATTAAATATAGAATTTGGTAGATACAGAAACATTGAAAGATCAGAAAGATTATGTACAGTATGTAATACAAATGAAGTAGAAGATGAGTACCATTTCATTCTACAATGTCCAAGATACAATGATATAAAAACACAATTTATAAAACAATATTATTATAAACGTCCAAGTGTTTTCAAGCTTATACAACTTTTAAGAACTGACAATAATAAAGATCTTAATAACCTTGGGAAATATTTACAACGGGCAAATAAGGTAAGAAATGAACTAGTGGAATAAAGATGTAATGCTAGTAGTGATGTACAATGTAGTGCATCATACATGTGTATCCCGGTAGCACCTCAAGTATTTAACATTTTCTCTTATGTAATAACGACCTATATCTTTATGTGATATAAGTCAGCAGTACTGTGATACTTTGTATTATATATGTCTATAATGTTAAATCACTCTCCATCATTATCCTGTACATTATTGTGTACATATCTGTATAATATATGCTATATTGTTTGTATGATGCTGATGAGTTGTAAAACTTAAGGCAATAAAAGGAACTTGAAGCTCCACTAAAAATAGATTGCTCGTTACATATTTCATTAGGGTTTGACACTAATTGGTTTGATTGGCAAGTCCCTAACTAAGTGGATGCCATGACAGACGTCAGATTACCAATTACCAAATATTTCAAATTAATGCACTTGTAAAAATAAAGATATAATCCGTATTGTTATAAAGTTGAAGTTTAGCACTGTAACAATACAAACAAATATTATCCCAACTTGATGTAATTATAAATAAATAGCATTTAAACGTACAGTCTCCTGAGTAAACAATCTAATTAAAATTAGCTCCACTATTACATGTGGATCTAACAGCACCCAGTTGGAGCTCATGTCTACCAATCAAAACCTTACATGCAGAATCATGCCAGTGATTTAAAAATAATTTGAAAACATTCCGAATTATCCTGAGGATATACGACATGTTTCGTGTGAATTACGAATGTCTTAAAACATGTTTTATTTTATAAAATAAATAATTTGTAATGTAAAACTGAAGACTGATTTAGTTTTTAGTTTTTTTAATAAATAAATAATTTGTAATGTAAAATTGAAGACTGATAACCCATCCCGTACGTATTGGTATGGTTCGCTACTAAAATAGACTTGCCGGATATTTTTAGAATTTGTATGCTCCCAAATAACTTTATAAAAGGCGAAGTGTGATTGGTCAATATTTAAATTATTATTTACAGACAAAATGTTACTTGGACATTGGAGACTACGCACTGTTGTTAGCAATCTGATTAAAATTAGTTCTACTGGTCTAAATAAGGCATTCGTAATTCACATGAAACATGTCGTATACCCTCAGGATAATTCGGAATGTTTTCAAATTATTTTCAAATCACTGGCATGATTCTGCAAGTAAGGTTTTGATTGGTGGACATGATCTCCAACTGGCTGCTGTTAGATCCACATGTAATAGTGAATTTTAATTAGATTGCTGAGTAAAGATTTTACTTAACATTTTCAAGAGCCAGTGTTGTTATGAATTTTATATATTGTCTTTTAAATGAATGTAAGGATATACTTAAAAAAAAAATAATCTGGGATTCTATTCCATGTTTCAACACCGGAATATCTGAAGGAGTGTTTATACAATTCAGTGTTGGGTCTTGGCAATACAAGATTTTTATGTGTTGCTGATCATTTAATTAATAAAAAACCAGCAAAACATATTTTTATTCTAAACATTAAAAGAGTTATACATCCAGTCGAATCATCTTTAGAGCGAAATGTTCTATTATGCCATGCGGAAATAGTATTGGTTCAAAGTGGATGCCCTGAGTTTGCTGCCTTTTAAGAATTGTTTGTTATTTCTTTTACGTTCATCTGGGTATAATGAACGCCATCCCATTGGTCCAGACGTAGCAACGTGAATAAAAATTACGTCGTCAAGGAACGTCATATCTGATGACGTCATTTTATATGGGCAAGTTGTTTTCTTGAGCGTTATTGTTTATGGATAAAAAATAATTCAAAATAAAGTATGACGTTTTAGTGTCACTATTAGCCTGTATGATTCAAATTTAATTATAAATAGTGTCTGTTATTTCTTTTACGTTCATCTGGGTATAAACGAAAACAAATCATCCGCAAACTTATGTGAGAACGGCTTCGTCGATTCAGTTTGCGGATGATTTTGTTTTTGTTCATACCCCGATTAACGTAAAATAAATAACAAACAATCGTTAACAGAATAAGCCAAAGTGCACGTTCATAAGTCACTTTGATGGTGAGTCTTGGGACATTGATTTTCTGCTTTCTGATATTTTAATTTGTTAAAAGATGGCCGCAAAAATGACATATACCTGCCCATCCCAAACGTTCATAAAATGATTAGTGATATGATCACATCTAGAAATATATGCTGCATCTGCTCACCAGTTTCGTAATATATTTGTTATGCATGTATGTATGTTTTATTTTCTTTATTTTATTCATGTAATACATTTGTAATGCATATATGCATGGTTTATTTTCTTTATTTTATCCATTTAATGTATTTTTCATGCACGTATTTATGTATTTATACTGTTTATTTTACCAATGAAATGTAATTTGTTCATATATTGCTATGGATAGTGCTCCCTGTATATATTTAATTATTTATGCTGTATTATTTTTTTTAAGGTTGCAGTTAACTTGAACTTGAGTTCACCCATTTTGATCCTCATGTGGGTCTTGCACCGATAATGGCATTTATAAACTGTTCTCCCTGTGCTAGCATACACTACATCAGTCGGTTTGGGTCACGTATTTGAAATTCTAGAATGTTTACTATAATGTCACTGACCATAGTTCCGAAGTATGTACCTTTTCTGTTATACATTACATGATGTACTGGAATCAACTAAGGGTGGGAAGTAGCTCAGTGGTAAAGCGCCCACCTGATGCGCTGTCAGTCTGAGATCGATCGCCGTCGATGGGCCAGGCTATTTCTCGTTCCAGCCAGTGCACCACAACTGGCATATCAAAGGCCGTAGCATGTGCTATCCTGTCTGTGGGATGGTGCATATAAAAGATCCCATGCTACTAATGGAACAAATGTAGCGGGCTTTCTCTCTAAGACTATGTGTCAAAAATACCACGTTTGACATCCAATAGCTGATGGTTAATAAATCAATGTGCTCCAGTGGTGTTATTAAACAAAACATACTTTAACTTTCAAGTAACTACAAACACCAAGACGGCAGAAAGACTTTTGTGAAAATTAATAATTTACTGTTACAGAAAACTTAACATAATAAACTTTTTGAGAAAAAAAAAAAAAAAAAAAACAAAAAAAAAAAACAATTAACACAATAGACATTTTGTTTGTTTGTTTATATACCCACCATGCACAAAATAAACTTTTATCCATTCGAAAAATGAAATGGTCTATTGATTATACATCTTTTGTAAAAAAATTCTAAAGGTGAAGAAACAACGAAAAACTCGATCGAAAACATGTAACTCCATAATATAGTTATGCAATATTTTGATGGAACGAGGGGAACTTGTGTAGGAAATTTACTTGCCGTGGAATTTACAAAATATATTTCAAACAAACTTAGCCTTTATTTAGACATTTAAATTAATAATTATTTAATATTACTGCTGTGAAAACGTACCTGATGAATCGAAGTTAAACGTAAAGACTGCAACATCACACTGTGTCACCACTTCACATAACTGTTTAATTTAAAAAAAAGTTTTAAACGATTAGAAACTAAAAAAAAAGAGAAAATAATTGATACATTCCCCTCAAATAAATGAGACCTTCATTTACAAAGAAAGCAATTGGAGCATGAACTTGTCTCATCTAAGAATACTTCCAGTAATAATAAAAAAGAGTAAATTTATATCGTTTCGAGTTTTTCATTGTAGTTTAAATTCAGTGACAATATGACTTTTAACCAAATATCAGTTGTAACGTTTTTATAGACCTATATATTTTACGGCTATGTTTATAATAAAATTCGCTACTCGGATATTTTAAAATGTAAATATACAAAGACTCAACAAATGCTTATTAACATAGTTCATCTTTTCCGCAAAAATATTTGTTAAAACCCACAAAATTCCCAAACACGTATATATATCCTAGATATATATTTAGACCTTTTTTAAAATAGGAAAGGTATGAGGAATACATTAATGATACTTCAGCACTTTAAACTACGACTATCCATTAAGAATACCATCCACATTAATCACAGTGTGTTGTTACAGGGGCGGGATGTAGCTCGATCAGTATGTAGCTTGCTTATAAACGACCCCTTGCTGCAACTGATTTTTTAACGGGTTTCCACTAAGACTAGACTATTTGTCAGCATTATAAAATATTCAGTATCCAGTATCCTATGATTAATACATTTTCAATGTACATTATGAGATCGTTAAACAACAAAACAGCCAAAAAGAACAAAGAAAAAGAAACAACAACAACAAACAAAATAACCCCACTAATTATAGCGTCTTTGTGGCGATCTGAACACAACTCAAAATGTTCATTGCAAATTCTTTCGGAACCGTCACCAGTACCCTACATACATATCACGTCCGTCGCGTCGTTTTGACAGTTGTAAATGAGGTGGAAAAAACAGGATGGAGGAGATTTTTGTAAAGAGTGAGTTATGTAAGTATCACTCAAATAGTTACAAAATTTACATGTGTTGATAATAAAATTCAACATGAAAAAAAATACTTGTACGTACAATTTTGTGATTTTGACGTCACATCTCAAGTGTTAATTGTCTGATTGATATTAAGGTGTTGAGTTGTGGACACTCCTTGCTCAACTGTTGAAATGTCAGTGGCGCACCTCTTGAATTCAGGTCAGTGGGAGAGACCAGTCGTTTGGGAAGTACGCGTTGGTCAGATACACTTTGTAATCTTTTCTTCTTCTTTTTAATTCCTTTTTTTCTCTTTTCTTTTTTTTTTCTGAAGAGACAACGATACTTTTAAATGTTAATTAACTGAAGCATGTCCAGGAAGGCGATACTGGTTTATGAAGTCTATTGTTAAATGGAGGTGATACGATATAATACGACAGTACCAGTTAAATTGTTAGCGAGTGCCCGTCGTCATGATTCCAGGGGCGGATCCAGGACATATCGAGATAGACTAAGAAAAAGGGGGCATATGGACCAACTCGTAAAAAGGGAAGGCCAATGCCATTAAAAAAGCCAGAAGAGGCACTAGAATATATTAAGTGGTGAATATTCCATGGTACTGGCGAATCAAAATTCGAATATTCTAATACTAACTAAACAACAACTGACTAAACTAACTTTTGTTGTTGTTGATAATGATGATGATGATGATGATGATAAGGATGTTGTTTTTAGTTTGAATAATGAACTTTTAATATCTCCTAAAAAGCAAGTTAAGTCAGAAGACACATACAAGATAAGATAATATTTTGATAATTAAAGCACGGTTTTTCAATAATTAATAAATGGTGCATTACACAAATACAGTATAGCTTACATTTTAAAAACGCTGGCGTTAGTTTTATAATATATACACGGTTTTGTTTCTCAATCTTTCTTCTTCTTCTTTTTTTCTTCTTTTTTTTTCTTTTTTTCTGGAGAGAGAACAAGACTTTTAAATGTCAATTAACTGAACTATGTTCGGGAAGGCAATACTGGGATTTTTTTTTTGATTTTTTTTTGCGCCTATCGTTAAATGGAAGTGATATGATATAACAAGACAGTGCCAGTCAAATTTTTAGCGAGACCCGTCCTCGTGATTCCAGGAGCGGATCCAGGAAATATTAGGAGAGACTAAAGGAACCAACTCGTATAAAAAAAACACACAGGGCAGGCCAATGATATATATTTTTAAAAAGCCAGAAAAGAGGCACACGCTACATGTATCAGGAAGCCATGTCAGTGGCTGGTTATTAAATGTGTTTGTTATCGTCCTGGTGTTTGTACTAGGTCAGTGTTCATTTTATTTCCTAATATATAGGTTTTCATATGTATGGACTTATTAGGAGATCAAATCCAGTTGGGGCTACTTTCAAATACTAAGATGACCAATAAAACATTTAATGTATATAGACATTGATAATCTAAACAAGGAACTGTTTTCCAGGATTTATGCGGAATTCCAGATTTTTAATCGTCTGTACAGTATTTTTTTATTTGTCAAAATGTTTTCATATTCTGCGTACAAATATAAAAGATATGGCTTTAGCCGATACATTACATCTATTCTGAACGGGGAGCCTCTATTTTAGACTAACTCTAGAGCCAATATTAAAAGTTTATTTGTAGGAAACATATTTTAGTAGTATCAAACTCAGAACAGACTTCTTACAACTAGATTTGATAGTTTCACTGTCGGGATCCTTTCTGACAGACGATATGAGACTCCTATGTGTGTTTCGAACTGTGCCGGGCACATTTCCAGATCTTGGCCAGAACCCGTGCCCATGACGGGTGTGCCTGAACTTTAAGTAGAGAGAGAGACATGTAAACATGTTACGTCTTCGTTTGTTTCGATGTTTGTGCTTGATGGAAACCAAACAGAAGATCCAGTCATATTACTAAGTGTCTTTCTTATCGGTGCTAGTCCAAACAGATTCTGAAACAACTCCTTATTATCATCGTAATAGCCATAGAAATGTTGATGGATTCGAAGATACATGAACAAATAAATACACAAACACACAGATAAAGTTTGTTTTGTTTAACGACACTACTAGAGCAAACTGATTTATTAATTATCGGGGATTGATCCTAAACCTACCGCGCATCAGGCGGGCGCTAAATACCATTGGGCTACGTCCCGACTCAAACACAAAGATAACTAAGTAACATAAAACAGAAACAAGATCCAAGCAATATCTGAAACTAAAACATATTTACTTTTTGTTTTTGCCATTTCTTGTAACTGGTATAATAAGGGTTTCCTTTCTGTCCACTCTGGAACACTGTTTATTGCAAATAAATTGTAAAAACCTGAAGATGGCAGAGACCAAAAGCTGTACATATACAGCATTCGTCGTAGGAAAATTATCTGAAATAAACAGTGTATTCTGGACCTGTAGGGTGTATACTACCAAATCAAATCCTTAGATGACAATAGTAACATATGTGGCTAAAACTCCTACCTGCAGCGTATCAATCGACATAAACGCCATATATATAAATACTACCACCCTTCACCCTTAAAGTGAATCAGAAAAAAATGGGGGTCAATCTGCTCATTTCTGAGATAACGGGTATCGCCTATGACTACCCTAGTTCCGCACAACATTCGAGTCCTTTTTTTACAGGTACCCCATACATGTTTCAAGCACAAGTCTACTTGACACAGTGGTACTATATAAAATAAAAAATGCATACATTTTTTGCCCAGATGAAACGTTTTTTACAACCAACACACTCACATTTATCACCAATCACAGGACTTGAGGTGTTCTATCAAAAGTTGGGTGCACCTTTAACTTTGAACCAACCGGATGTTATTTGGTTTAGTACTACCTATACATATAAAGCACTGGACGTAGGAAAAATTATCTGAAATAAACAGTGTATTCTGGACCTGTACATATACAACACTGGACGTAGAAAACATTATCTAAAATAAACAGTGTATTCTAGACCTGTACATATACAGCACTGGACGTAGGAAACATTATTTAAAATAAACAGTGTATTCTGGACCTGTACATATACAGCACTGGACGTAGGAAACATTATTTAAGATGAACAGTGTATTCTGAACGGAATAAAAAGGAGACCCTTAATTGAAATAGTCTAATTCGACATTTAATTTAATTTTTGTTTTGTTTATTTATTATGATTAACGACCATACTTTTTAAAATAATTTACAGGTGCAAATCACACTCTAGATTTCTTAGATATCAGCTGGAACAACATTACTCCAAGGGGAGCGACATTATTTGCACGAGGTTTGAAGGTATGTGTTTTAAATTATGCAAAATATCACTTCGAGGCAATGGTTCAGCCAATCAATTTTAAAAGTATAGCTTCACCTTATTTTGCGCCAAAACGACCGTTTATGAATTTTGTTGTCAATACAAATAAACGTGCAAGTATTACATTTATACTCATATACTGGCAAAAACAAATAAACAAACAAGCAAGCAACACAAACAAAACAAACAAAAGAACCCACAAACAAACAAAACTAAACAAAAAAAGAGAAAATAACCAACCTTTTTACATGGAAATTCTGATAGTGTTAATAGTATGACTAGCTAAAACTGATACCCGTTTACCTTGGCAAATCTGTCACAGAAAGTCTGCACCGATCTGCATTCGTTATATATTTTATGGAAACCAGATTACGACGTTAATTAAATAATAATAGTGAAGATATTCAGGTATGAGCAGGTGTATCCGTAGTTTGAACTTTTATAGTAAATGATAATTTATTTTCAGATTAATCTTAATTTAAAAATACTGAAAGTGGCCATGAACGGGTTTCACGTTCACGGAACAGAAGCGCTGGCTGATGTACTCAAAACGAACCAATCACTGGAGTGCCTTGACATCAGCGCAAACAGAATACCGCAAGATGGCGCTCTGGCAATTGCACGTGCACTTACGCATAACAAGGGATTGAAGGCTCTGAAGGTATGGTTTCTAACGAAGATTTGTTTTAAAATAATGGAAGAAGTGAATGTTTGGGCTTTTTAACGACGCTCAACACTACTTTTTCCAATAGTTCAACTTTATTTTCATGCTTATATCCAATTGAGGTTCAAGCACGCTGTCCTGGGCACAAATTTCAACTATCTGGACTGTCTGTCCAGGACAGTGTGTTAGTTGTTAGTTGTTAGTGGTTAGTGAGAGAGAAGAGGATGTGGTGGTCTTACACCTACCCACTGAGTCGTTAAAACTCACTCTGGGTGGAAGCCGGTACCGGGCTGCGAACCCTGTACCTACCAGCCTTATGTCCGATGGCTTAACCACGACACCATCGAGGCCGGTACCCTCTTTTCAATAAGCAGCAAGGGATATTTATATGCACTATTCCACAGAATAGTACATATCATGACCTTTGTTGTGGAGCACTGGCTGGAACGAGTAAAGAAGAGGATTTTGTTTAACGAAACCTAATGGGAGGGGTCTTGGCCTGTGAAACCACTATCCAGCATCTGACACGTCAGACAACTTGATGTTAATTAAAGTTTCTTATTTAACTCCACCTCAATACTCTTCCCATCCCAAAGGATAGGGCGATGCTCACCGTAATATATTATTTACAACAGGTTCGGTAGTATTTTCAAGACAGTCTAGCGGCTGGGGCCTAAATATTGATCAACTCGTTAACTGTTTTAGTAATGCATGAAAATCTCTCTCAATCTCTCTCTCTCTCTCTCTCTCTCTCTCTCTCTCTCTCTCTCTCTCTCTCTCTCTCTCTCTCTCTCTCTCTCTTGTGGCCACCATTTTGAATTTCAAAATGACCGCCATCAGCCACATTTGTATTGCTTGAAGCTTCTGATAAAGCAAATAAATACGTAATACTATTATCCTGTTCAATTATTTAGACCCAAAGTTTTTTGCAAATGTTACGTTTATTTCCTATTCGATATTTGTTTTCTTTGCATTTACATGAAAACAAACCCAAACCCCGACAGGTTTTATATACAAATCATCATATAAAATGCACGAAGTTGACTTAATTCCACTTTTTAAAAATCTCTGTGTCTTTTGAATGCACGTTATTTCTCCTATAAATAACTAAGGTCATTTGCATATCAAAAGCATCATTCTATAGTGCGTTTCAAACTAATGTTCGGTTCTATCGTCCTATCCGCACAAATCGTAGTATGACCTATATTTAAGAAAATATCTGTAAACATGAAGCAGGCGCGGATTCAGGTGGGGAGTTCAAGTGACAAAACCTCAGTTTGAAAAAAAAAATATGTATCAAATATTATAATTATATTGTGGAATACACAAGCGCGCGCGCTGAGAGAGAGAGAGAGAGAGAGAGAGAGAGAGAGAGAGAGAGAGAGAGAGAGAGAGAGAGAGAGAGAGAGAGAGAGAGAGACGTCATTTATGTAACGACGCACTCAACATATTTTAATCTATGGTTATATGGTTTAGGGGGAGAGAGAGAAGAATATGGATGCATGCGATTGGTGGAGGTGTGACCCTCTGCACAACCCCAACCCCACTTAAGGCTTCTTTTGTATATGGAGCGGGACGTAGCTCCGAGGTAAAGCGTTCGCTCATGGTAGGTCGACTGATCGATCCCACATGGTGGACCCATTGGGTTGTGTCTAGTTCCAGCCTGTGCACCACAACTGATGTATAAAGGCTGTGGTATGTGCTATCCTGTCTATGGGATGGTGCACATAAAACGTCCCTTATTGCTTATCAAAATTGCTTATCGGAAACAGTGGCCCATGTGGCGGTAGCGAGTTTCTTTCTCACTGTCATATTGCTCCTTAACCGTTTTGTCTGACGCCACATAAACGTATATCAAATGCGTTGAGTGTGTCGTTAAATAAACATTTCGCTCGTATGTATGTGTAGTCTATATGCATTTCTAGTCGATTAGTTTAAAGGTTGTTAGGTTGTTTGATAGTGAATGATATGGAAATAAATTGTTTTTGGTGTTAAAGAGTTCATGCATACATTAAAGTAATACTCCTGATGGGTATGGAGAAATAACTTAATCAGTCGACGAACTCATTTCTTCATCACTATCTTCGTTAAGGGGGACTATCACAGGGGGTATTTTATTTCTTATAAAACTATTTTGTTTTCTAAAATCTTCTTCGATCTTTATTACATGTTTAACTGCGTCAGAGAAGTGTGTAGGTGTGACAGAATTCAATGCATGTGCAAGTTCTCTCCGCACCGTGGTCATTTTACCATCATTATGACGAGCTATGTGCCCTTTGACTTGACTCCAGATCAGTTCTATCGGATTGAGTTCAGAATGTCTTGGCGGCAGTCTTAGACACAAGTGCCCATGGCGTTCAGCAATATCATCAGTAACAAATTGCTTTGCACCTTTGTTACTTTTCACAAGTTCATAAAGAACTGGCTTTGTCATGTTACTCTCAAAAGGTATATTTTTGTTTCATAGCCACGACTGAATTTCTTCCTTTTTAGCGTTTAGTGCAGGACATCGTGTAATCTCAGTTAATTTGTTGTGGTAGCTTGCGTTATCCATGACGATAACAGAAGGTTCTGGTAGAGAAGGCATAAGTTGTTCTTCAAACCATTTGATGAAATTTTCATGATTCATCTCACCATGATAGTCTCCGTCTGTTTTTTTAGCCTCAAAGATCAATTCACAGCCATCTATCAATCCATATTTATCACAGCCAGCATGACAAATAATAAGTCTTTTTCCCTTCCCAGTCACCGAACAGAGTTTAGGAACTCGATCAGCAGCATCTGATTTCGGCAGGTGATTGGCGGTACTTGTGCCCGGGTGGATATCTGTCCAGTGGTGGGATGTTGTGTGGTTGACATTCACCCAGGTCTCATCTTGATACACTATTAAATACCCCTGTTCTCGTAAACTGGATATTTCATGGAGATAGGACAGTCTCCTGTCTGATATATTGGCGTCCTCAAAAATCACTTTTCCGGTTGTAGACATACATGTGTATGTTTGTATTTAAAATCGAGGTCATGGAGTGTTCTTCGTAAAGTTGATATGGATATGTTGATTCCACATTCCTCCCTTAAAGCCACGTTAATCTTATGTAATGTAGGTAATTCGCCCTCTCTATAAAATCTGTATACTCGTCGTCTAATAATATCTTTATCAAATAAATCGATGAGTTTTCGGTCGCGTTTTTTAACAGTGATTGCTGTGCTTGGATTCGTAGAGCTTAGATTTTTCACAGTTCTTTTTACTGTTGAAACCGAAACTTTAAGTGCAGCGGCAACTCGATCGACAATTCGATAAGAAGCATACCTAGGTCTACCGCGCTGATATTCATCTTCAAAATAATCGAAAACGTTCTTAATACACGATTTTACATCAACTGAAGTGTTTTTCGATTTACCCATATTTTTCCTCAAATAACAATAACAAGAATGTCGACTAATACATTTTCAGTGAATTTATATACCCTACCTAACTTGTATTTTACGTGGTTTACACATTGCTACAATAGCACGTGCAGTCATAGATCGAAATAATGATGTTATTGACCAAGCAATGCTATCGTATTTTGAACATTCAGGGCTGTGTCTGCGGGATGAAAAAGTGGTTGAACCCATACGAGTCCGAACAATAACCCTTTGGTATTTTGCATTACAAATGTAACACCCAACCCCCAAACCCCAGCCCCTAGCACCACCCTAAATACTATATATATACGTATGAGTTCCCAATTTAGAGGCAAATTAAATAACATTTTTATTATTATTTGATGTTGGTGGCCTTTGACATTTTATCCCCCCCCCCCGGTCTTCTGGGTCCGGCCCTGCATTAAATTTATTTATAAATTTGGAAAGCACATTCCTGCGGTGTGTGAGGTGATTTGTGTTTATTACTGTGCTACACCTCAGTTGTGTTAGGTTAGGTATGGTATGCTAACATATAATTGATATAATAAAATAAAAATACATAATACATTAGCTAAATTTATTAAATATAATGCACCTACAAGAAAGGGTTACATGTTCTGTTTGTTTACATCTATATTTAACGGAAAGATTAGACAATGCTGTTACACACTGCAAAAGAATAATAACCTTGATTTAGTGAAACAAGCTATAATGACCTTCACGTAGCCTCAGATCCCAGTGTTTTGATATGCAAATGACCTTAGTTATTTATAGGAGAAATAACGTGCATTCAAAAGACACAGAGATTTTTAAAAAGTGGAATTAAGTCAACTTCGTGCATTTTATATGATAATTTGTATATAAAACCTGTCGGGGTTTGGGTTTGTTTTTATGTAAATGCAAAGAAAACAAATATCGAATAGGAAATAAACGTAACATTTGCAAAAAACTTTGGGTCTAAATAATTGAACAGAATAATAGAGGAAGTTTATATCTCGTCATTGTATGTGGCTTCCTTTTAAAGTACAATGCGGTAACACCAAAGTTCTAAACGTCTTTTCATAGTATATTTTTGCATTTACAGATTGGTTTTAATCCTCTGACGGTAGAGGGCGCTAGGGCAATCCTTGACGCTGTATCGGGAAAACATGTCACGGCTATAAAAGAAGTGGATTTTGAGGTAATGGAGGAAGACTTATCCAACTCTGCCAACTCCAAGCAAAAGCCCTTTTAAGGGCTAAAACAAAACAAAAAGCTATTCTTATCAACCAGGTTCAATAATCGGGCTCCAATTCTTTGGGCATATCTTCAAACTAGCCAGACACATTATTTTTGGCCAGACTGCTCAAAAGTAAACGCACAGTCTCTAGAAGAAATTAAAATGCGCACATTTTACTTTTGGCTATAATTCCCTATACCGCATCACCAAACAACCTCCTCGCACACCCCGACCTTCGTTCGGACTGCCCATGCTACCTTGTACTTCCCAGTGTGTGCAATTCCGCCTTTTCCCTCCCCAAAGCCTTTTCCAGCCTTTTTCCATCCAAAGCCTTTTCCCACCCCAAAGCCTTTTCCTACCCCAAAGCCTTTTCTAGCCTTTTCGCACCCCAAAGCCTTTTCCAGCCTCTTCGCACCCCAAACCCTTTTTCAGCCTTTTACCCACCCAAAGCCTTTTCCAGCCTTTTCCCTCCCCAAAGCCTTTTCCAGCCTTTTCCCACAACAAAGCCTTTTATAGCCTTTTTCCTCCCCAAAGCCTTTTCCAGCCTTTTCCCTCCCCAAAGCCTTTTCCAGCCTTTTCCCATCCCAAAGTCTTTTCCAACCTTTTCCCACCCCAAAGCCTTTTACTGTCTTGGATGAAGGAACCGGCAGTGGTTAGAACCTGCGCCCAAGACAGCTTGTTCTAAAAGTACACGTCAAAAAACTTCTCATTGATAATGGATCATCGGCCTGGATGGTAAAATTGTTAAACCAAGGCTGGTACGTACTGGGTTCGAATCCCGGTACCAGCTCCCATCCAGAGTGTGTTTTGTTTCACTACATCATTAAGAATTAACCATTATCCCACCGTCCGAGAAAGATGGCTTAGGAAGGTAAGATGCGTGGTCAGAATAGCGTATTTGAAGCTTAATTGTATGTAAGCATGGAAATTAAGTTTAATGGTAATGGATTTTACCTAAGCATATTAAAGGTACTTCACCCTCAAAAGGGTGTTATGTTACTCAACAGTAACACACCAAAACAATATCAAATGTTAGGAAGAAAAAGTTTGTTTTGTTTAACGACACCACTAGAGCACATTGATTTATCAATCATAGGCTATAATTGGATGTCAAACATGCCACGAGTAAACGTATGCGGTAACAGACACGTACTACGCTCCTATAAGATATTTGACTCTTTCAGAAGTGGGAATTCACAAATGTGCCCGTATACGCATTTTTTTCTATAACCACCGTTTCTATTGACAGGATATGATGACGGATAAAGCAAAGTCATATCCTGCGACTGGAAGGATATGACTTTTAACGGCACTCATGTGACGTCACACGCATAGCTACATTACAGAATCGCTCATTTGACCTCTAGGTCATCGTACAATGCGGCTGAAATAATAGAAATAATAGCTTTCCCCCTTAATTTTTATACTTTGCAAGATAAAAGATAATAACTAGTTAATGACGTCGGGTATCGGCTTTATCTTGTTCAGGCCGAATGAGAAATTTTCATTCTAACCTTCGCAGGATAAAGCAGATATCCGACGTCATTAGCTAGTTATTCTCTATTTATTGCATACTTTTGTCAATTAAGGATTGTCTGTTATTTCGTTTACGTTCATCGGGATATGAACAAACAAATCATCCGCAAACTGTGTGAATCGGCGAAGCCGTTCTCACATAAGTTAGCGGATGATTTTTGTTATAAACGTGATGATCCTAATTATTGCAGGGAGTTGTGCTGAAGGAAGATTTTGGCGTTGCAGCAATCAACGTAATAGAAAACTGCAACATTGATGTCATCTATGTTGTGCAACCATCGCGACGTTCAAAGTCATTCACGTATTTAGACAAAGTGGTGAAGTTTTTGAATGAAATCAACGTGCAGATTCATGATTTGTTTGGTGATGTCAAGGAAACCAACGTCATTCTCTCATCGGCTGACGTCATTCAACGTTTGAAGGTACACAAAGTCATATATCTGTGATACGCTATATAATAAATGAAAGAAATGGGTTTAACAATATTTAAAGCAGCCATCTTGTTTATTAAATATAGAATAGTTTATTTTCAATACCCAAGCCTATATTTTAACATTCAACGAAATACAAAAATTACGTCACGCTTTATTTGAACCTTTATTATAAAATAACACCCGCACATTTAAAAAAAACCTCCATATGGTTATCTCTTAAATACAAAAATATCCAATCTTTACCAAATACAAAATCAAGAACATAACCACATTAACGACCATGTTTCGCTTGGAGAAAATCTGATACACCCTAATAAGCTATAAATCACCCAGCAACCTGGTACGTTATTTTAATATTCAATATTCTCAGTGATAAAAATACCATCCTTTTTTTTGTTGAAACTGTTATAGTAGTAGCTAGAGACTACTGTCACCATAGGAATGGTTTACTCTTTCAGAAAAACATCAAAGATGTCTCAGAAGAAAAAGTAACTAGCCTGACGGAAATCCTCGGAGAAAGTGGAAATAAACGCTTTTTACTTCAGTAAGTATATATACTGAACAAAAAAAGAAACTTCCGATTTGTACATATAGTATTTTTTGTGTTAAAGGGACATACCCTAGTTTCAACCCGTGAAAATTAACACTAAATTTAGTTAATCTATAAACCTGTAACACATTTGGATAAAGTTACAATTGAGTGAAACATGAGTCTGTGACTTTGAAATGGTGAAATACCTTCTAATACCTTGTGATATTAAAAACACCAGGATGACCAAAAACACTTCGAATGTATGGAAATCGATAATCTAAACAATAACATCTAAGTAAAGTATGACTTAAATTATTAAAAACGGCTATAATAGTTTAAAATATGCCTTAGTGTTTAAAAACTAGGGTAAGTCCCTTTAAAGTATTCATTGTGTAATCAAATTATATAGGTAGTATTAGCCGTGAGCTGTATTATCAGGATTCATGAATTTTATCGATTATTTTTGCACTGTTAATCGTCGACAACGTGAAATTCAATTTGCACGTGCATGCATGGTTCGACATGTCCCGTGTAGTATTCGGTCAATTTGTTTTACTTGTCTTACTGACGTTGTTGTCAAGTGAACGAAAACGCTTCAAAATTTGTAAAAATATTAACGTTTTTTACACTGTAGCATTTTTAGTATGCCAAGAATTCCCAATAATTTACGCGAACGGGCGATTGGCATGCTTGATGCTGGCATGTCGACAGAAGACGTTGCAAGGCATGTTGGGAGTTCTAGTCGAGCGATACGAAATCTTCGCGTAAGATTTCGAACGACAGGAAGCACCAACGACTTGCCACGTCGTGGACGTCCGCGTGTTACAACGCGTGGTCAAGACCGCTATATCATGAACACGCATTTGCGCAATCGATTCCAAACTGCCACTGCTACTGCTGCTAACACACCTGGGCTTCATAATAACCGAATCAGTGGGCGAAATGTTCGTAATCGTCTGCGGGAGAACGGTTTACATGCACGACGTCCTTACGTCGGATGCGTTTTAACGCAACGTCATCGTCTAAATCGTCTTAATTGGGTACGTGTACACACTCGTTGGATACGGCGACGCTGGAATACCGTTCTTTTTTCGGATGAATCCAGATTTTCTTTACAACGTGGTGATGGCAGTAGGAGAAATGAACGCTATGCTGACTGTTGTGTTCTTGAACGAGATCGTTTCGGGGGTGGGGGTTCTGCCATGGTCTGGGCAGCCATTGCCTATGGTTATCGTTCACCACTAGTCGTCATTGATGGCAATTTAAATGCTCAACGTTACCGCGATGGCATTCTCGCTCATCACGTCACTCCTCTGTTCCATAACAACGCCAACATCTCGATTTTTCAGCATGATAAATTTTCTTAGGACAAATAACATTGATTTCATTGATGACTGGCCCGCTAAAAGTCCTGATCTCAACCCCATCGAGCATGTCTGGGATAGTCTGGACAGACGATTGAGACGTCGTCCCAACCCACCCGCTAACGTCAGCGAACTTCGTCAAGCGCTCATTCAGGAATGGAACAATATTCCACAGGCAGAAATCAACACTTTAGTCAATTCTATGCGCCTGTGATGCACTGCAGTGGTCAATTCAAGAGGTGGTCATACCCGTTATTAAGTGGGTGGTTTTTTTTTAACCCCTACCACACTTGGTCAAAATTTTTCCCAGTTTCTGTTAACCATAATTTTTGCACCAAACGATGCATCATGGAACACTCTTTAAACGCATATATAACAATTATTCCCCCGGTTTGTTTTCATCAAGTTATGCTCAAGCAAAGTTAGCGGAAGTTTCTAATTTTGTTCAGTATATATATATATATATATATATATATATATATATATATATATATATATATATATATATATTATATATATATACACACACATACATACATACATACATATATATATATATATATATATCTGAGAGAGAGATTCTGAGAGAGAGAGAGAGAGAGAGAGAGAGAGAGAGAGAGAGAGAGAGAAAATAACTGGTTACTGTCTTAAAATATCGGTTTTATCCTCCGAAGGTTAGAATGGCGAGTGCAGCGAGGCTCTGCCGAGCTGCATTAGCTTAAGACAGTAACCTGTTATTTCTTTTATCCTGCAATCAAACGGGAATAGCCTGAAAATCATTATTTATTTCATTTTTGTGTATCGTCAACATAGTGAGGCTTTTGACCTATAACGTCATACAAGATACATGACGTCAAGTCGCTAGCTACATTCTGTCACATTCAAAAAGAGTTTCTAAACTCTAATTCATAAATAAATATACAAATTTTGTATTGTTATCGCAAAACTAAAAGTTATTTGTATTTACTGTACTTATTTAAAGAGTATGTTTATTGAAAATCTAGTCTGAAATACATGAGTCGAGTCGGGCTTATGACACGTGACCTTTATTTTTGGTCAGTGACTGAAAATATGGAGATTTATCTAGTCATATCTTGCATCAGTGATATATACTCTTCAAAAAAAGAAACGCAAAAGGGTACAAATGGGTTATAACTCCGATTTTATGTTTCCTACCGGTTCATGCTTTGTGAATATAAGGTCATTGCATGTCCCAAACACATTCCCACGGTTACATTCGATAAAACGCAGCTACTGTAAAATAAAGTTTCAAAATGTGAATATTCGCAAAAACGCAGCCACGTGCAAACCATGTCACCACTGCACGTGCGTTGTCTGCACGTGCAACATGAACACCGACAGTATAAAAGTGCAGGGTGTTCGCTTGCCTGGCCTCTGTATCTGGCCGACAGTTGACAATCCAGGACATGCCACGTCTCAGTGAACCGCAGAGAAACAATGCCATCGGCCGACTAGACGCAGGCGAATCCAGAACGGCCGTTGCCAGGGCATTCCATGTGTCCCCAAGCACCATCTCCAGACTGTGGAACCGTTACCAGCAACATGGATCAACACGTGACCTCCCTAGATCCGGTCGACCACGGGTCACTACCCCCGGGCAGGACCGCTACATCCGGGTACGCCACCTTCGGGAACGATTGACTACTGCCACCTCCACAGCCGCAGCCAATACCAGGTTTGCGCAGGATATCCGACCAGACCGTACGGAACCGCCTACGTGAGGTAGGAATTCGTGCCAGACGTCCAGTTCGAGGTGTCATCTTAACACCACAACACCGTCGACTCCGACTGCAGTGGTGCCAGATTCATCGACAATGGCCTCAACTGCGATGGAGACAGGGTGTGGTTCAGTGACGAGTCCCGATTTCTGCTCCGACGTCATGATGGAAGATGTCGAGTGTATAGGCGTCGTGGTGAACGTTATGCGGCAAACTGCGTGCAGGAAGTGGACAGATTCGGCGGGGGTAGTGTCTGGTGTGGGCAGCCATGTCACACACTGGCAGAACTGACCTGGTCCACGTGCAGGGCGCCCCTGAATGCACAGGGCTACATTGACCAGATCCTCCGGCCACACATCGTTCCAGTTATGGCCAACGCCAACGCTTTGTTTCAACATGACAACGCCAGGCCTCACACAGCACGTCTCACAACGGCTTTCCTACAGAACAACAACATTAATGTCCTTCCTTGGCCATCGATATCACCGGATAGCACAAACCATTGAGCATCTGTTGGACGAGTATGGACCGACGCCTCCGACAGCGACAACCACAGCCCCAGACCCTGCCCGAGCACTCACTCAGCAGCCTTGCAGTCCGATCTGGGCCACCATCCCCCGGGACGTCCTCGTACTCTGGTCCGCTTCAATGGGCAGGCAGGTGCCAGGCAGTTGGCCACACGCGGAGGCCACCGACCCGGTATTGATTTCCAGATGACCTTGACCTTGGTGGTGTGTCCTATCACTTACTCGAGTCGGGACTAGACACGTGACCTTTATTGTTTGGTCAATGACTGAAAACATTGGAGAATTATCTACTCATATCTTCAATCAGTGAAATATATTCTCCAAATGTTACGACAATGTGGTTTTGCGTTTCTTCTTTTGAAGAGTATATATATATGTGTGTGTGTGTGTGTGTGTGTGTGTGTGTGTGTGTGTGTGTGTGTTTTGGTATCGCCAGTATCATATATTACGAATAAAAATTGTATTATGCGAGCCTCTGTTTTTTTCTTTCAGCGATCTCTTACAAGCAGCCCAAAAAAGAAAGTCTGAAAAGGAGAAAATAGCAATGACTCCTTTGACGATATATTCTCCGAGACCTGCCAAAAACCCAGTTTTCGCCCGATCAGTGACATCTCTGTGGTGGAGTCAGGCGGAGACCGCGTGGGGTAATCAACTGGTTGGAACCGACATGAAGGTTCCGTCACTACTCACCACGTGACCAGCTGGGGATGAATGACGTCATAGACAATAATCACGTGACTAATAATACTCAATGATGTAATAATACCGAAATTATTTTGTCATTATATTTTATTGATCAATGACATATTAGATAATGATCACGTGATTAAGTGACGTAATAATTTCAAGAACTGGCCAGACTTAAAAATTGGTTTGCTGTTTGCGAGGACTGTATTTGCAAAACCATCTATTAATTAAAAACATTTGTAATAAATGAAAAATATTATAAAATCTTATGTTGGTTTGTTTAATTGTGTGTGTGTGTGTGTGTGGGGGGGGGGGGGGGGTTAAGGTTTTTTTTTTATCTTTAGTTATTACTATTATCTATACTTGTTTGTCTCTGGGCTTTATTTATTTCTTGGTATATATGTATATCTGTTGTTTTGTTGTTATAATTCTCTTTAATAGGAATAAAGAATATATCTGAGGTAATCGAAATAGCAATACATGTATCCATTTTATTGGTCAAGTAGAGGTGACTGGCCACAACACGTCAATCGTCTCATGGCTGAACCACGACGGGTATTTAAAAGGCCGTGGTATGTACTATCCTGTCTGTCGGATGGTGCAAATAAAAGATCCTTTGCTACTAATGAAAAAATATAGAGGGTTTCCTCTCTAAGACTGTAAAAATGACTAAATGTGCTCTAGTGGTGTCTTTAAAGAAAACAAACCTTTAACCTGATGGCTGAAATAACCCGAATACACGGTAAACATAAAGTAGAAAAGTGTGATATCTCATTCGGCATTCTTCGGGTGACTTCGGTTATCAGACATAAGGCGTGATTCACAAAAACAGACCGAAACGCGGAAGTTTATGCTTGCAGTTTTAATCGCCAATACATCTGTCGTCTGACACAGTGGCGGTTACAGAAAATCCATTTAGTGAACCGGCCTCGGTGGCGTCGTGGCAGGCCATCGGTCTACAGGCTGGTAGGTACTGGGTTCGGATCCCAGTCGAGGCATGGGATTTTTAATCCAGATACCGACTCCAAACCGTGAGTGAGTGCTCCGCAAGGCTCAATGGGTAGGTGTAAACCACTTGCACCGACCAGTGATCCATAACTGGTTCAACAAAGGCCATGGTTTGTGCTATCCTGCCTGTGGGAAGCGCAAATAAAAGATCCCTTGTTGCCTGTCGTAAAAGAGTAGCCTATGTAGCGACAGCGGGTTTCCTCTCAAAATCTGTGTGGTCCTTAACCATATGTCTTACGCCATATAACCGTAAATAAAAATGTGTTGAGTGCGTCGTTAAATAAAACATTTCTTTCTTTTTTTTCCATTTAGTGTGTGTGTATGGGGGGGGGGGGGGAATGACATGAGGCGGCATGTCAAGAGAATTTTGGGGGAAGTTTGGATGGGATCGTAAAAAAATTTAAATAAAGAAACTTGACATTGGTAAAAATAATGCTATTGGATTATTTTTACACAATCAAAGACATCGTAAAAGACAAAGTGAGCGAATGGTGATGCAAAAACACTAGAAAACACTTTTGATTCGCATAAACGTAGCCATAGTCAACGTTTGTACTGAAACGCAAAAGCGCAATCCTCAGAGAAGCACGTGCATCATGGATTTCTGTAACTTTGGTGGGGCATAAAAGGCCACATCAGCAGTGATTCAAACAGAAGACCAGTGCGACGTAATGTTTTGACCCCACGTCACTTAGCGGAGCGTCTGCAGTGGTGCAGTAGAGGGTGAGATGGATGCACACGTATCTATAGACGACGAGGTGAACGTTATGCTCCAAACTGCGTCCAACAAATGGACCGTTTTGGTGGTGGCAGTGTCATGGTGTGGGCAGTAATCTTTCATTATGGTAGGAAGGCTCTTGTGCACGTGGCAGGTGCACTGATGGGCATCAGATATCGAGAAGATATCCTGCAGCACCACGTCATTCCGCAAATGAACATCAACGGTGGACGTTTCAGCATGCCAATGCCAGACCACATGTTGCACGTGCCAATCAGGAGTTTCTGCAGCGCTACAACGTCCAGACATTACCTTGGCCTGCCCGTTCGCAGGATTTAAACACAATAGAACATCTATGTGATGCACTAGATCAGCGTGCTTGCCGGAGGAACCCACCACCCCAGGCACTCCCGCAACGTCTTACGGCACTGCAGCATGAGTGGCAGAGCATTCCACAACGTATTGTGCAACGTTTGATTGCTTCCATTCGTCGCCGTTATCAAGCCGTCATTAGGGCTCGTGGTGGTCATAACCAATACTGCCATTTTGCCCACCCCTATATCACACATATGCCTGTGTACATGTTTCAGGTGGATTCCCAGAGATACTGTTTCGGACATGTACAGAGTAATCCCCTTCCCATGGCGTTTTGATCTTTGGTTGCTTGTATCATGTCTACCAGGGGTTTCTTTTAATTAAACTTTCAAAATCAATGTCAAGTTTCTTTTTTTGAAGAGTATATAATACAATTATAACTGTCGCAGAATTTAGGAGGGGGCGGGCCTCTGGCCCCTGTGAGGGCTATGTATGTCTTGATTGGTGTATTAGTTCATATATAACTGATTTAGTGACGCAATTTCCCTCAAGTGGGCAATCGTCCTTATTTCTGCAGTTGCACTTGTGCTCTGTTTGCTTGTTGCTGTCTTCGGCGATGATTTTTGCGTTGTGGTGTTGTATGATCGTATATATATATATATATATATATATATATATATATATATATATATATATATATATGATTTCTATATTTTCACTGTAGCTAAAGGTTTTCGCTGAATATCACTTTTATGGTTTCTGTAGATCTATATATTTCATTGCAATGTATATAATATTAACACAGATCATTGACCACCATATTGTATATAAACCAGCAGTCACGTTGAGGTAATGTGACAGACCTCAAGAAGAAAGCTTCCATCTGATTGGTTGTCATGACTTTGCAATACACACCTGTTTTCCTGATTTTGATGACGTATTTGTGAAATCTGCAGGTAAATCTACTTCGAAACTCATCGATATATTTATTGGCAGCGTCTATATTGTTTGAACAGCGGCAGAAATTTGGTGAGAAATGAAGTTCGTATACTGTTCAATGTTGGGAGACGGGATGGTTGGCAAGACATGCCTGACTACAAGTTACACCCAGCATGATTTTTCTGACATCTACATCTAAACAATATTCGAAAACCACGCAGGTATTTATTTTGTAAAATGTATATTCCAAGTTACGCATTTGTTTTTAAAAATGTTACATTAACATTTATATTTTTATATATTTCCAAGCGCCTGTGCACAGGTTTTCGAAGGTGTGTCGAAACCGACACCACTGCCCCCATCACCCAACCCCACCCCCAGTGCTCAAAGCAATTTTTTGTTGTTGTTTAATATGCATATACGGTATTACTGTCATTTGCCATGAAGAATTTTGTTTGTACGATGCAGAAAATTGCATTTCAAGATACCTAATTTTCAAAATGTTGCGAGGGAGCATGTTCCCAGAACCTTCTAGAATTAACGTAAACGCGTTGACAAACGAGTCCAAGCAGTTCAGCTACATTTTTAAATATAAAGTCATACATAGAGGTGCAGAAAGTACTCGCCCGCGAGTAAACATTCTGACTGATGAGTTAAACAAATGCAACTACCAGTCCAGCGGGCGATCTGGAGGTTTTTTTTGACCGAATTTTATTTATTTATTTTGTTATTTTATAATTGCATTGAGTCCGCTACTACGTATGTGTCATGCCAGAATTCCAAACCATTCAAACAAGCGGTTCAGAATGATGACGAAATACACTGATACCTAGTTCATCAACATTAACCTCGCGTGAAGCGCTCGCCAGATATTTTTAGAATTTGTATGCTCCCGAATAACACTATAAAAGGCGAAGTGTAATTGGTCGATATTTAAATTGTGCCGCCCGCCCCAGGCGGAATGTATGGCTGGGCGTGAATGTTTTAGTTTTTAATCATTTATGGTATATTAATATACTTTTAATTAATTGTTATAATAATATATATAGTGTGTTGAATTCTCCTCTTAGCAGTTTTAATTTTACCCGTTTTTTTTTAAATCAAACAGGTTTTGTATTAATTTGATCGGTCAATTTGTATTTATACAAAAAAAAAAAAACCTGACCGGTACTCGGAGCCACCCACTTGACGATTAGTGGTCCCCTGGGTGACACCGAGGATTATAACTTTGAGACGTGCTCATCAACCATATAACTGTTGCCAGTCTTTCAAAGAATTATGTTTCACCACCACTCCAGACGGCGGCTTGCGGGCTTATCATATCATACAATAAAAGGTAGTCTGCCAAAACGCATATTTGGGTGCGGTAAAAAGGTAGGAGGCCTCCCCCCCCCCCCGGAACGCCCCCCCATGGAAATCCCGGACTTACCATGTGGGGGCCTCCCCGCCGGTTGGATCAGCGCTCAATGCCGGTGGCGCGGTGCTCCCCGCTTTATAAAAATCCTTCATCCTCCAGGGCCTAACTAATATAATAAAAATATATATATATATATAAATATTATTGTAATTAAAACTATATAACTGTTCAATCTGCCCGATGGTGACCTACTAATTATACTAATAGAAAGATATAAGGCTTTTATTTACGGTGCTAATATAAAGTATGCTAGACCCCTAACTATAAAATTGAGACGCATCAAAAAGCCACTTTTGTTGGAATACAATCAGAGGCCGAAAGGTACCCTCGTCTGCCAAAACGTACCCAAAAAGTGAACAAATGACACAAACTGTAAAAGTATAAAATTGGAAACATTTGCCGAGAAAGTGAAATACGAACATTTTCAAATATCTATGTTGAAAACAACCTACACATGTCAAAGATTTCGGTTGGTCCAAAGATAAACCATCTACATCATTTTCACTCTAAACTATTCCCCGTTCAGTTAAGCCACCAGCCCGTAAAAGCATGTAATTGATTCGGTGAAGATATTCAACCAAAATGCCCCCTTTGTAAATATGGAATTTCTGTATGTACATTATTAGGTCAGCAGTGATTGGGTGGTGTATCATTTTGTCTGTTATTTGAACCACAGGAATATATGCCTTCTTAGTTCTTTTGTTGTGTGCTGTCCAGTAATTTGTACGTATAACGCATACACTTGTAATTGTCATTTCACGTGAAAATTGTTACGGTCAATAAAATGCAGAACATTAACTTGATGAAAAGTCGGTCTAAACATCATCCACTGGTTATGATTTGTGTCCATGTGGCCACTTATCAAGGTTGGTAGTGTGGACTACTTGTTTTGTATGATACTATTATATATATATATTATTTACTTCAAGATATTTCCAAATGGATTAATTATCCTTGAGACGTAGAAGTCGACGTTTGAATTATTGTTTTTGGTGATGTAAAACTTATATTGTTATTATTTCAACTTATTTTCGTGCTTATATCCAATTAAGGTTCAAGCACGCTGTCCTGGGCAAACACCTCAGCTAGATGGGCTGTCTATCCAGGACAGTGGGATAGTTGTTAGTTGGTTAGTGAGAGAGAATAGGGTGTAGTGGCCTTACACCTACCCACTGAGCCCTTAAGAACTTGCTCTGGGTTGGAGCCGGTACCAGGCTGCGAAACCTGTACCTACCAGCCTGTAGTCCGATGGCTTAACAACCGCGCCACCGAGGCTGGTTAAAACGTATAACATGGTAAAGTATTTGTTTTATAGGCACTGTGGTAACCATCTTGAATTGAAATAACGAAACAAATATGTTTGCATTAGCATGTGGTTGTGAAAATCTAATTCCCGTCACCCTAAAACCACATAGTTGAAATAATAATTATTGTTTTGAGGTCAAACAGAATGCATTATTTGGTTCATATTTATCTTGATGGATATTTTGATAGTCATCTTGGATTTTAATAATAATATAATATTCCAGTTAGCAAGTAGTTGCTATACACGAATTTCGTAACTTCCAAAACCTAGACACTAACTATTGTAGATGATATAAAATGAAAAAACAACAACAAACAAACAACAACAACTACTACATTTTATTCTTCGGGGAGTCGTATCGGTAGCCATCTTTGACGCAATGTGATGACTTAGATGGGTAGTTCAAAACGAATTCCATGACCCCTACGACCCAGAAATATAATAGTAATATAGTAATCCAAGGTATTGTCAGTTTTATGTTTTGGCGGTCACTTGAAAAAACATCTGGTTGTCAAAACTTAATCATTTTAAACATTAAGTACGCTCAAGCACTACCTGATTAACATTTGGTTGTCAAAACTTGATAGTTTTAAAAATTGAGGACACTCAAGCACTATTTGCACATATTAACAGATCGTATTTTTTCTTAGTTTTGTTTTACCGGAATGTAAATGAAAGAAGAGAAGTCGCAAGTTTGTAATGTAGGTTCTTGTATTTTAATTTCGAACATTAAACATGATTAACAAATTAACAACATGGTGATACAGATAAAATATATATGTCTAAGCTCTTAGGGGAACGATAGAGTTGACATTGCGACTGAGACCTCGAGGGTCTCCCCTTGGGTCCCACCTTCCCGGTCTATCTCTGTGTCTCTATGTATCTGTTCATGTATGGAAAAACGAATATTTATAAGATAGATGTTTGTTGATTCGTAATTGTCATGGGTTTTAATCCTTAGCTGATAAGCTGGTGGCAACAATTAAAAACCAGAATGTTCTTAATTGCTGAAATGTAGTTTCACACTAATTGCACTGATTGCCTTCCCCTAATGAACTAATGCCTAAGTTATTGCGTAAATGCAGGTAACACAGTAACAATTAATTGGATCGTATTTACACAGCTAACTATATATAATTTCCATTTGAATATACAGTAGTTGTAAATGTTCCACTATGATAATATAAACAGAATATGGCTACAGGGCACTCGAGCTAGCCACGGGGCTATCTGATTTAATAATAATAAAAACATTCTTGTGTGAACCGTATATGTGCAATGTTGTTGTTAGTGTACGTAGTTAGAATACACTAAAAGGTATTAAAATTGCTGCTTGATACATATCTATGCATACTAGATTAAGGGAAAATAAATAATCTAAAAGATGGGATTAATTAAAATTTTAGGTAAGGAACGTTTGAAGCCTGTTTTATGTAAAATGTGGTGCCGATTCCTAAAGTAACCCCATGTAAGACAAAAGTTCGATTTTGGCCACTTTTGGGTCAAATATGGCCCAAATCAGATATTTATTACACGACCGTATAAATGTGACCAAATGTTTGCTGCGTTGATCTAACCGTTATGCTTTGTCCAGACCTTGACCATAGAATAATACTGTAAAATATTTATAAAATTGATAAATATATTAATCCGTATAATAAATCACAGGTTTTAGCCATAGTTTGTTTTTAAAATGTGGAGAATTTTGACCCATGTGGGGTCAATAAGATTGCTTTTATTGGAATCAGAACCCAATTTTACATAAAGTAGGCTTGTCAAACCTACCTTAGAAAAAATCTTCATTAAAGCCACCTACCTCTTGGAATAAAAACTGATTTTTGGTTCGTAAAAAATAGAATGATATGGAATATCATGCAACAGAAACTCTCAAAAACCAAAAAAAAAAAAAAACACACACCAAAAAACCCCATCGCACCCTATCTTGACGTAATGGAGTCAACGATCGTTTAAAATGGCGTGCGTGGAATATATCATGGAATGTTATAGAAGAAACCATCCCTTCTATGTTGCTATGGAGCTGCAGATAGTTCGCAGTTAGACGTTCGCAGTTACCTACTTACACAGAAAGAAAAAAAACCTTGTTGACAACACCTCCACACACTTTAATTATTACTTTCTAAGATATGGCTATTTGGATATTTGGGAATAAAGCGAGAGAGAGAGAGAGAGAGAGAGAGAGAGAGAGAGAGAGAGAGAGAGAGAGAGAGAGAGAGATTTGGGTGGGTGGAGGGACGAGAGAGAGACTGTGGCATCAAATGAGAGAGAGGGATTTGTTGGTGGGAATTATTTGGAGCTAACTATACAAAAACAATTCCGGACCTGCTCCGCACGCTGTCCTGGGCACACACTTCAGCTATCTGGGCTGTCTGTCCAGGACAGTGGGTTTGTTGTTAGTTGGTTAGTGGTTAGTGAGAAAGAAGAGGGTGTAGTGGCCTTACACCTACCCATTGAGCCCTTAAGAACTCGCTCTGGGTTGGAGCCGGTACCGGGATACGAACCCTGTACCTACCAGCCTGTAGTCCGATGGCTTAACCACGACGCCACCGAGGCCGGTTTTTTATGGCAAACATTGCGTTCTTTGCCTGTGAAACCGACTAATCATTGGTCGAGATCGGTTGTCTGTCACGCCGTACGGAGAGATTTATTATATAAAGGATGGTCACAATAGGCAAGCACCTATCGCAGTTGAAAAGACAAGGATTGGGATGTGGAGATGGACCCACAAAATTAATATGGTGATTGAAGTTAAATGTAAAACACAATAAAAATAAAGCAGTGGAATAGAAAAAAGACAAAATAATATAACATCTACCACGGACTGCAATGGCAGCACATGGTTAAGTCCAAACAAAATGATTTTCTGGTCTTTAGTCAGCGTGCGTGTTGATATTTACCTTGCGCGTCAACATTTTTTTTTAATTTCCCGCGGTATGACGCTAGTTTTTGTAGGAGTAACTTGTGGGTTGTACAGAACATCTTGTGCTACTGTTTATGAAACCAAGGCAAAGGCGGGAGCACCATGGCCATGGACTAAGGCAGATGAGGACGTAAAAAAAATATAAATGTACCGACCATTTCTGTGCAATCCATGCTTTAAAAAAAGCAGAAAAAAAAAGCCGCATCACCGCATCAATTCTGAGACTTTGGTCTGACCAGACCGAAGGGGTTTTTTTCGGCCTAAAAGAGAAACGAACCCGGCGACTCATAACACTCCGTGAAAGAATACTTCACCAGAGGGCACTGCATTACGTTCTATACTGTATTTTAAATGTCCTGTATTTCTGCTTGTTTTAGTTTTTCAGTTCCTCTCACGGTTGGGGGTGAAGACTTTGTTATCAGTCTGTTTGATACGGCTGGACAGGTAACTATTGAAGTCAACACGTGTACAAATACGCACGAGCGTGAAGTTAGTGTGTCTGTGGTAACTAGTTTTATCAACGAAAACAACAACAAATAAGGAATCAACAAAATATCTAAAAAAAATTACAACTTAGCACAGTTTTAATTAATATACTTATTTCTTGTGCAACGTGGTTATTTTGATATTTGAAATATATATATATATATATATAGTAGTCGTTTTCGAGTTGAAAGGCTATTTTAAACATACACTTTTTAACATATATATCCTGTGTATATGTACTAGTATGTTCGTATATAATATATAGTACGATATATATATATATATATATATATATATATTACGCGAGGTAGGTGTAGGTATAGGTATGTAACGAGCTTGTCCTCGAAACGAGTGTCAGGATTTGCGTATTGTCCCAGCGAGAGCGAGGGTAATACATGAATCCTGACACTAGTTTCGTAAATTCAGTACGACTTGCACGCGAGTGTAATAATTTCTTTATCCTCTGCGTGTGCTGTAACCTCACTGTGGTGCAGGGGTGTAACATTCTCTTTGAGAATGGCCAATACAGACAGATTGAAATTTAGAGTAAAAGTCAATATCTATCTGTGATATTTGTATTTTTGCACAGTTCTTTACACTGTTTTTATTTAAATCTTGAATTTTTATATTGATGTTGATCATCACCTTATTTGTTTGCATTACCATAGTTTGACACTCAATAGCCGATGTATTTTTCGTGCTGGGGTGTCGTTAAACATTCATTCATTCATTCATTCATTTCATTCATTCATTCATTTCTTTATTATCCATATTATTATTGTTGTTTTGTTTATGAATAACAAGACCCAACTCAAAATTCAATTTGAAATATGACGTCATTTCATCGACTCCTTCTAGTTGTGGCTGAAACATTCTGAGTTGAATACCAAATTCCATACGTTCTGTCAAATATAAATGAACTATCCCGAGTTTGTTGCTTTTATAACTATTTTCCGACTAATTGAGCCTTTTTAACGATTGAAATTACACTTTAAATACATTTTCCTTTGTTAGAACATCACTATCTCTGTATCCTGTGTGTTTCTAAGTATCTAATCTTTGTCCTAGCTTAAACTTTAATTTTATTTCCTAATAATTTGTTTTCGTACGTACGAAATTACTTGGAGAAAAAAAAAGGTAGTGTGGACTACAACAAACGTCAGAATGTCCAGAAACATGCTGAATATATAGACACTGATATTCTAGACAAGAAAATATATTGCATGTATAATAGTAGTGGTTAAAAAGGCTCTACTAGCCGATAACATGTTAAATAGCAAAAAAACTCGTGACAGTTCCTGTTACGTGTCAGTGGTATAGCGCTGCCAATGTTTATAAATACATTCATGTTTCCTTACAGTCGCCAATCCTAATACCAACGGGTAAAGTTGGTATAATGACGAATGATGATTCCAAGAGGGGTAGTTATAGCTGACCGTGGACCCACTATAACCTTCTTGGTCCCCTAGGGATTATACATTACGAGTATCTATCCAGCAATCGCTGTGTATGATATGAGGACTAGTTGGATTTCTATATATTGCGAGTTACCATAGGAGAAATAATTAATGTGTGTGGCTAAAAATACTGTATGCAATATATTAACCAAGCTGGGATGTTTTTGCACAGAATTGTAGTATTTAGTTTTACTAGTGTTCCATATATAATTTAAATACAAATGTCTCATACATTGGTACTGGGTGAAGCAAAACTACATACATGTATTGCCCTGATAAAACATGTTTGTGCATGTACAACAATGCCACATTTATCACCAATAGCAACACATGCGGAATTAACTGTTCTCTTATAACTTGGGTCACTTCGAACTTTAACCCAGCCGGATGTTATGTGGTATAGTGCTACCTCTAACCATTAAAGTATATTCTTACTGGCATGACCACTCCATAATATTCTGTCCAAACAACATTATTATTTCCGTATTAGTATAATCTTCAGGGCCGTAGCTTAGAAAAGGGTTGGGGTATTGGTATTGATGTTTCAAGTATGTAACCTTCCTGAAATGGCTGCAAAATGGTATTTCAGAGTCTCTAGATTTCCTTTAGCCTCTAGTGTCTTGCGCCTTCTATACTCGTTCGTTCCAAGAATTCATCTGACGACCACTTCAACGACAACAACCAATCAGTAAAACATAATTTAAAAAGAAATGTTATTTGATTTGTAGAAGTTATCTCATCAGGGTAATGGTGTTCAGGGACTGCTGAGTACATTCAAAACGTTTTATGGTGACATTTGGAGGCTATATCTACTAAATACGACGTAGCACTGACCACAATAATGGCTGATGCTATCCCATATTTTGGACATGTGCATACTATTTCATTTCTTTGTTGAAACTTTTACTTTTTTTATGAAGTGACGGACTTGATAGATGTGGTGGCAGTCCTCATAACGGGTGCCACCGGTGGGGCAGGATATGCTCACCTTTCGCCAACACCTGATATTTGCCAAATTAATTCAGTATACTGTACGTACATGCAATTATTACATTTAATTGTTAAAAAGCTATAATTGCATTAAAGTAGCCTCACCGCCCATTTTGTTAAGCAAATACCCTTAGTTATTGGTAGGAGAAAGAACTTACATTTAAAACATAGTTCAAAGATTTGTTTTAAATTGAAACAACTAAACTTTGTGAATTTTAGATGATGGATTATATAAGAAATTTATGTGGTTTGGATTTGTTTTCATGCATATGTCAAGAATAGAAATAATGAATAGGTATTAAATGTAAGTTTGGCAACCAACTTAGGCGTTAAATAATGAACACGCTCCATATTCATAAACGTATACTAGGTCAAAGTATGACACATATACGTTGACCTAAGTCCGTTTAGGAATACGGAGCCGTAACTATAGTTGCAACCTACGTCATAGAGGTTCGTCTAACAAGCGGACAAGAAGGTTTATATTACAGCAATATACATTTGTGCTGAATATTCATTGTGTTGTTATTCAACAAAATAATGCACGCATTAAACACACTATACACTTTGATTTTTGCGTGTGTTAGAACCGTGTCATTAAATGTCTCATTATTTAAAAACTTCGATAAAGTTATTTTAGCAGTTGTGTGTGTGTATACACTACACTAGAGTCTTAAAATTATTTTACTATATCAGATAGAAGTGTTTTAAATAAAAACAGAAAAGGTAAGGCATTCTTTGAAACGAGTTTAACACGCGTAAAGGTAATAATACTGTGTATTTGATGTGTCAATGTTGTTGTTGGTTTTTTTTAGTAATTAATGAAATTAGCTAAAGTCTGGAAGCAAACATTTAGTCCACGTATTAGTAAAGGCCATCCTGTATGATGTAGGTTGAGTTGAGTGCTCGATTGAGGTGCTTGCGTCGCAGGATCGAACCATCTCGGAGAATCTATTCAACTGATTTGGGGGGGTTTTCTCGTTCCAACTAGTGCACCACAACTGGTTAAAGGTATTGGTATGGGCTTTCCTGTCTGTGGGAAAGTGCATATAAAACATCCCTTGCAGCGTTAGGAAAACTGTAGCGGGTTTCCTCTGATGACTACGAGTCAGAATTACCAAATGTTTGACATCCAATAGCCAATAATTAACTAATCAATGTGCTCTAGTGGTGTCGTTAAACAAAACAAACTTTTGATGTAGGTTGACGGTCTTGCTTACAAATCTAGGCTAAAACCAAAATCACGGATAACAGTTGTACAGGTCAGTAGGTGAACTGTCAACCAAACACCTGACCAGGTATGGTCACATTGCCAGAAGATCACTTCCTTTACCAGAACTGACAGATGACAAGTTGTGAGGCTACTTCAGTGGCAGAATGTCATCTTGCCTGTGGGAATTGCGAGCCCTGCTGATTCTGGTCGACACAGGTGGCGCAGTAGTCAAGTCATCGGCTGACAGGTGCTGGGTTCGCATCCCAGAGTGACTTCACCGCTCAGCGTTACCGTAAATCCTTGAATAGAAGTCCAGGCTTCTAAAACAAATTATTTTTATTTATTTTATTTTATTTTATTTTATTTTATTTTATTTTATTTTATTTTATTTTATTTATTATTTTTATTTATTCATTTATTTATTCATTCATTTTTATTTTATTTTTTATTTTTTAATTATTATTATTATTATTATTTTATTTTTTTCGCTGTTTGCGAAGCTCTCAGAACCGGTCTCTATTCAAGGTAAGCTTCTATTTTTTTTATGCAATATTTTCAAACGTTACCGGTTGTTTGGGGTTGTTGGGTTTTTTTTAAATCGCTTATCTTGATCGTGAACCAAAGTATAAATTAAATTTAAATCCACAGACCTATTTCACAAACCACAAATAACTAAACATACACACACTCATGCAGACACACACAGACTTGCATGCACACAAATGTGTTTGTCCAGGACAGGGGTTAATGAGTCTAGACTTTGAGCCTCCTCATAGAGCTGTTAATCTCAATCAGGGTGCAAGCCGGTACCGGATACGAGCCCACAAACCACCGACCTTAAAGCTGACTACCAGCCTCGGTGATGTCGTGCTTAAGCCATCAGACATAAGGCTGGTAGGTACAGGGTTCGCAGCCAGGTACCGGATCCCACCCAGAACGAGTTTTAACGACTCAATGTAAGACCACTACACAATCTTTTCTCTCACTAACCACTATAACAACTAACCCACTGTCCTGGACAGACAACCCCATATCGTATGGGCTCCCATTTTTATTGGGGGGGGGGGGGGGAGGCAGGCTGATTTTTGCCCGAATTAAACAAAAGTGCCCGAATCTGGATTACAACATTTATTCATAATTTATTAGCATTACTGCCAAACAGCTACATAGGGTTGCAAACGGATCGCCACATATTTTTACATGGACTACAACTAATATTGTGGGTAGAATGATGAAAATACACATGGTCAAAAGTGTTCAGGCCAGCTTATTTTGCCCGAATTTCTCAATTGTTTTTGCCTTAATTTGATGATTTTCTCCAGGACTGCCCTCAGAATTGGTTGTAATCCATATGAAATGCGTAGTGATTCGTTTGCAACCCTATATAGCATGGTAGTAATGCAAATATGAATAAGTGTTGTTATTCAGATTCGGGCATTTTCTTTTAATTATGGCAAAATCTAGCCTCCCCTACCCTACATAAATGGGAGCGCGTACGCCTATGCGTTTGTTATCCAACGCAGGCACACATGCTTAAAAGGTGATAAAGGTGTAAGCTGTTTAATGTGAAAGTATAGAAGAAAAACGTCTTTATTTTCAGGATAGTATCTTGCCTAAGTTAAGTATGAGAGCAATAAAAGTATCATGGAACAGTAATATTTTTCTAGCTAGACCAAAAGGGCACTTCTTGGTATTTTTAAGGGGGTAGGGGCATACGAGAGCGTTTAATGAACCATAGATAGATATGTAATTACAAGCGGCCAGTGAACGAAATATCTTCTTTTTTTCCCCCTGCCCATTACGCAACTGATCGTATTGGAATTAGAAAATAACAATATATAAAACAAATATTTAAATGCATCCGCGAAAATTATAAGTGCGAAATCGCTGTTGTTTTTCAAAATCGGGAACATATCCACCCGCAAAAATAAAATCACCCATATTATAGTTCACATACTATTTATTGCACATTTCCTAGGCCTGTTTACGACTTCGATGTGCATGGTGTCATAAGCAGACGACCGTTTCCTTGGCTATGGAGACCGGCCTCGGTGGCGTCGTGGTTAGCCATCGGTCTACAGGCTGGTAGGTACTGGGTTCGGATCCCAGTCGAGGCATGGTTTTTTTAAATCCAAATACCGACTCCAAACCCTGAGTGAGTGCTCCGCAAGGCTCAATGGGTAGGTGTAAACCACTTGCACCGACCGGTGATCCATAACTGGTTCAACAAAGGCCATGGTTTGTGCTATCCTGCCTGTGGGAAGCGCAAATAAAAGATCCCTTGCTGCCTGTCGTAAAAGAGTAGCCTATGTGGAGACAGCGGGTTTCCTCTCAAAATCTGTGTGTGATAGGATGTTCTCAAGGCTGCGTTAAACGAATGCAATAGGGTGTTCTCAAGCCTGCGTTAAACGAATGTGATAGGATGTTCTCAAGCCTGTGTTAAAGGAATTTGATACGATGTTCTCAAGGCTGTGTTAAAGGAATGTGATAGGATGTTCTCAAGGCTGCGTTAAAGGAATGTGATAGGATGTTCTCAAGGCTGCGTTAAAGGAATGTGATAGGGTGTTCTCAAGCCTGCGTTAAAGGAATGCGATAGGGTGTTCTCAAGCCTGCGTTAAAGGAATGTGATAGGGCGTTCTCAAGGCTGCGTTAAAGGAATGTGATACGGCGTTCTCAAACCTGCGTTAAAGGAATGTAATAGGGTGTTCTCAAACCTGCGTTAAAGGAATGTGATAGGGTGTTCTCAAGCCTGCGTTAAAGGTATGTCTGTCAACGCGTTAGTAGTGCTCGCGATCTAACCGATGTACTAAATCTGAACGAACAAATAATATTCCTTTATCAAAATCGTATCAAAAGGCAGGGTCGAATGGATGTTAGTCAAAGTTGCCAGTGATTGCTTCCAAGATACACTACCAGGTGCTCGTCGTTAAGAGGACTGCCACTCCTATAAACCCAGTCCAGCTGGGCCTACGCGATGAAAAGCCCAGTTGACCTGTTGGTCAGGTTCTTGTTCGAAGTGGTCGTTCTTCTCGATAATAACTGTTAATTGTATGCTAAAAGCAGTTAGCGCACGAAGATATTTAAATGCCATGCTCATTTAAGTTTTGCTAAATGTTTAGCGATGGTGACCAGAGTTACCCGAAGAAAACCATAAATTATACAGTCTGTGTATATATTTTAGTTTTGTAAGTCAGCGGACGCGCTCAAAATTTACGTTAGCCATCTTACGTATGGCGTATGAATTCATGTGCAATATAATCATACACTGACATAACAAAACTTGACCATAGGCGAAAAACTTCATAAACTATAAACAATAAAATAAAACAATTATAACAGAAAACTTATTGTCGATTACCACCAATTTTGAGATATATCGTGTGGCCCGAAAAATACTTTTTAAATAGAAGTTTGTTTTGTTTAACGACACCACTGGAGCACATTAATCATCGGCTATTGAATGTCAAACAGTTAACCTTCTTGGTTAGTCATAGATTACAGAACTAATCTGTCAAAGTTTGTTTCTAAATCCTTCAATATTCGTTTTTCGCCCCATCCTTTTTTGGTAAAATAAACATCAGTGATAGCTGTCACATTACCGAACACCATTTCGAAAACTTCTGGGAGTAATCTGTAGTATTTCTATCAGAGACTTTCCAGTGAAAATAAGTCATTAACCTTCTTGATAACATATACTAGTAGTTAGTTACAAAACTAATCTTCCAAAGAGTTTGTTTCAGTCCTTCAATATCCGTTTTCGTCCCCATCCTTTTGTAGTAAAACAAACTTCAATGATATCTGTTACCCTCACCAAACATCAGTTAAGCAAATTTACAATATCAGAGACGTTCCAATGAAAATAAGTCGAAACATAATTTGACTAACATATGTCTCTGTGTGTCTTGGACTAGTAAGGCCTTTTGAACGACTAAAATTACATATTAAATTGTTTTTCTTGTTTAGTTTAGCGATGTTTCTGTATTTAGTGTATTGCTGGTCGTCCTAATGTTTGTAGTAGCTTAAACTTGTTTCTATTTCCTAATAATATATATAAAAAAAATTCGTTCGTACGAATGTATTAGGAAATAAAACCTAGTTTAGATTACTACAAACATTAGAACAACTAGAAACACATTGGATATACAGACAACGATAGTTTAAACAAGAAAACACGTGTAATGGTAGTCATTAAAAAGACTCTACTAATCGGTGATGTGTTACAATAATTGCAAACTCATGACAGTCTCTTTAAAATACATATTTTAGTCAATATTTACACGTTTAAAGGGACTATCCAGAGTTTGGTGTCAGCGTTAAGTTGTCGACTATTAAAGACGTTTTAATGACTAAAATGACATACCAAATAAAAAAAATCGGCATAAAATATCAGTCGTTGTATTGTAAACGTGTTTCTGATCGTTCTAGTGTTTGTACGGTACTTTATTTTATTTTTAAAATATATTTTTCATGTGAAAGTTTTGAGACAAAATCCAGTTTAGGCTATTTACAAAAAGTAGAATGATCAGAAACACATTAATTCAATATACGCAGACTGATATTCTAAACAATAAACTATATTTAGTATGTAATTTTGTATTTAAAATATGTTATTAGTCGAAAACATTTTACAATGACAGCAAACTTAGGACAGTATCTTTAAAGCTAATAGGTGTACCTTATTTTGTGGACGTAATTCCCTCCATTTTGTACACGCGCACATGCACAATAATTTATAATACACGTAGTACAATAAAATCGCGCTTGAGTACACGTAAATCATGCTGTCAAACTTTTGTTTAAATTAATATAGAATTTCCTCGAGTTTAACGTTTTGAGGGTTATAATAAATAGCTTTAGTGTGCCAAGTAAATGTACAGTAAAGTACTCTTATAAAAAAACCCGGGAGGGACCATGATAGTTAGTTCGTTATACCAGTAGTTCGTTGTACACATTTACAAAAGGTGGTCATTAATATATAGGGAGATACAACGGGACTTTACAGTCAGTTCGTTCTATGCAATAGTTCGTTCTAAGCATGTTCGTTATAAGTGTAGTATTCATTTATAATTCATTAGATAACTTAAGTCCTATTCAACATTATACCAAACCGTTTTTTTGGGTGGGTTTTTTTGCATATTGCATATGCTTCTTTTGAAATTCCTGGAATGAAAAAGTGAAAACTGAATTAGCATTATTATGACCCATTACTGCATACAAACAACAGACATAATAAACATCAAGGAGCTGATTTTATAGGTGTAAAAGTTTCATTTTTCAAACATATTACCATACAATTAAAAGAAACTTTGAAACAGACTATAGCCCTTGTCTGGCATCTTTACACCTGACGAGTGTGCTTACAGCACCCAGGTGTAATAATACGTTCAAGGTGTCAGTCGTAACCGATGTCATGTAGTCTGTTTCAAGTTTTCTATCTTTATATGGTACTTTCTTTAAAAAAATGGATACGTACCATCTTTAAAAGGTATGTTTTTATCTTTGTTATGACTTTTGTCTATACAGAGTTATAGATCATCATAATGTGAATACAGTGTTCAGATTTTCAGTACAAAAATTATCATTGATCTTATGTGAATTAGCAAAAAACATTTGTGTATAATTTTGATTAGTACTTTAGACAAACAAAACGTCGAACCTTATAATCCACAATACTGTCTTTAACATTGTTCCGTATCTATCATTATATATATATATATATTTTTTTTTAAACACACTCTAATGACCGTTATATAATTGTTTCTTTTCAAGCGTGGCTATGAACGCATACGTGCGTACACCTACAAAGAGTGCGATGTACTGGTCATCTGTTTCTCTGTCTGCGAGCGGGAATCCTTCTGCAGCGTGAGTGAGGTGTGGCTGCCAGAGGCGAGGCTCTACACAAAGAAAAAGCGCCCAGTTATTCTCGTCGGCACCCAGACGGATTTGCGTCGAGGCGACGCCGACGAGGTGACGGAGGAAGAAGGCGCCAAGATGGCCAAACAGATTGGCGCCGACTGCTACCTGGAGTGTTCAGCGCGGAACCACGAGGGCACGAAGCCCATTTTCCAGCACATGGTCTTCTCAGCACTCAAGTTCAGAAAAAGACAAAACATCATCAAGAAATTCTTCTTTGATCGTCTTTATGGTTTAAAGCGGGCATTCCTGACTTAATAGCCGCTGTAACATGTTTTCAGTTAAAGGTACCATATCAAAGCTGCATACACACTCTAATGACCATTATATAATGGTTTCTTTTCAAGCGTGGCTACGAACGCATACGTGCGTACAGCTACAAAGAGTGCGATGTACCGGTCATCTGTTTCTCTGTCTGCAAGCGGGAATCCTCCTGCAGCGTGAGCAAGGTGTGGCTGCCAGAGGCGAGGCGCTACACAAAGAAAAAGCGCCCAGTTATTCTCGTCGGCACCCAGACGGATTTGCGTCGAGGCGACGCCGACGAGGTAACGGAGGAAGAAGGCGCCAAGATGGCCAAACAGATTGGCGCCGACTGCTACCTGGAGTGTTCAACGCGGAAACCACGAGGGCACGGAGCCCATTTTTTAGCACATGGTCTTCTCAGCACTCAAGTTCAGAAAAAGACAAAAAACATCATCAAGAAATTCTTCTTTGATCGTCTTTATGGTTTAAAGCGGGCATTCCTGACTTAATAGCCGCTGTAACATGTTTTCAGTTAAAGGTACTATATCAAAGCTGCATACCGTACATATAATGTCGATTGGTCTCACAGCTCATATTTTAAAATTTTCTTTGGGTTTTAAATACTTTTAAAAAACATTCTTCGAGTCTTATTTTTACCACAAACATTTTCAGGTTTCTCTCTTTTTTTAACTTATTTTTTTAAAATTTTAAATGACCATTTTGAATGAAGATCAAATTTCAATATAATATATATTTTAAGAAATTATAAGGAAAAAAAAAAAAAAATTCATCGATGGTCTCGGAGTTGAAGGTAACGCTGTTGACATTGCATAATGTAAATTACCCTATACCATTTTCGGTAGGGATGATGTTGTCACTTTAAAATTGTCCACAGTTTGTCATATTATGTAGCCATTTAATACAACTGGATGTTTTAATTAGCATAAAAGTTGTGTTGCGGTATTGACACACAATAAATATACGCTTTAAATACGCTGAACGTACTTCATAAAATGGCTTCCAGTAACTTTTGTCGCATCAAATAATGAGGGTGGTCAAATGATCTCTTAAAATTACAGCCAAGATGTGAAAGTTATAAATTAAAATAGTAGTAGTAGTAGTAGTTGTGTGTGTGTGTGTGTGTGTGTGTGTGTGTGTTATTTTTTACAGCCACTGTAATTAAATTTTAAAAGTATGCAACCATTTGGACTCGTCAAGGTAATTTCTACATTCGACTCAACCGGTGCAACTCTCCAGAAGTGAAAACATAAAACAAAATTTTGCTTTAACCGCTAAAGGATTCGATACAATAATATTTCTACTCAAGGAAGTTTGTAACATTGATACTTGACTATAATTATATACTTTTCTTACATGAGAATGTTTCACGTAAAAACAAACTTCTATTTCATTTGTTTATGGTTGTATTATATTGGTTGTTATGGTAAATCGAGGCAAAAGTTGTTCGTAACTAACAAAAATAAAGGAGTGGCTGTTTAACCGAAGTGGCAGAACTTTGGCCTATGTCAGAACAAAACTAAGTCATAACTGTTTGTGGCCAACAATTCACTGAACTCTGCCTTGTATGTTTATTGTCGTTGTGATTTTGTAGTCTTTGTGCAAATTTTCAGAATAAAAAAACAAACATTATCAAAGTTTGAAGATAACTGTCAAACTATGAATATAAACTTGCCGTAATTGAGCCCATATATTTGGTTGCCTGAAAACACATTTGCCGAACAAAATGGCACTGTTTCATATGACAATATATGAGGGTGGATTTAAAATTTGTAGCCTTCAAATATAGTCTTTCAGAATGTAAATTGCTCACGTATTTGTTTTTCCATTATCTCACCTTTAACCTCAAAGCACTTTCTCCATTGATGTTGCCGCTTTGTTATTCCTTCTCTGTAAAACTCATCATCTAGCCCAAACGCCCCACAGCCACACCCACACATCGATCAGCGCATCGTCATATAGATGGCATTGGAGATGAGGGATGACATAAATGTCTGATGGTGCTAGATCAGAAGAATAAAACAACTCATGAGGGAATACTTCTAAGCCACCATCTCCAGCTGTAGTAACAGCCACTTGTTTTATCTGCACGGGTGTGTTGTCCTGAAGTAGAAAGCATCCCTTCTCGAAGCTTTCGTCGACGATTGTCACAGCTTCTCTTGGCTGATGTACCTCATTCGCTTAGTATTGCCAGCATCCCTTCTTGGAGCTTTCAACGACGATTGTCCTTCATAGCTTCTCTCGGCTGATGTACTTCAGTCGCTTAGTATTGCTAGCATCCCTTCTTGGAGCTTTCGTCGACGATTGTCCTTCATAGCTTCTCTCGGCTGATGTACTTCAGTCGCTTAGTATTGCCAGCATCCCTTCTTGGAGCTTTCGTCGACGATTGTCGTTCATAACTTCTCTCGGCTGATGTACTTCAGTCGCTTAGTATTGCCAGCATCCCTTCTTGGAGCTTTCGTCGACGATTGTCGTTCATAGCTTCTCTCGGCTGATGTACTTCAGTCGCTTAGTATTGCCAGCATCCCTCCTTGGAGCTTTCGTCGACGATTGTCACAGCTTCTCCCGGCTGATGTACCTCAGTCGCTTAGTATTGCCAGCATCCCTTCTTGGAGCTTTCGTCGACGATTGTTCTTCATAGCTTCTCTCGGCTGATGTACTTCAATCGCTTAGTATTGCCAGCATCCCTTCTTGGAGCTTTCGTCGACGATTGTCCTTCATAGCTTCTCTCGGCTGATGTACCTCAGTCTCTTAGTACTGCCAGAATCCCTTCTTGGAGCTTTCGTCGACGATTATCCTTCATAGCTTCTCTCGGCTGATGTACTTCAGTCGCTTAGTATTGCCAGCATCCCTTCTTGGAGCTTTCGTCGACGATTGTCGTTCATAGCTTCTCTCGGCTGATGTACTTCAGTCGCTTAGTATTGCCAGCATCCCTCCTTGGAGCTTTCGTCGACGATTGTCACAGCTTCTCCCGGCTGATGTACCTCAGTCGCTTAGTATTGCCAGCATCCCTTCTTGGAGCTTTCGTCGACGATTGTTCTTCATAGCTTCTCTCGGCTGATGTACTTCAATCGCTTAGTATTGCCAGCATCCCTTCTTGGAGCTTTCGTCGACGATTGTCCTTCATAGCTTCTCTCGGCTGATGTACCTCAGTCTCTTAGTACTGCCAGAATCCCTTCTTGGAGCTTTCGTCGACGATTATCCTTCATAGCTTCTCTCGGCTGATGTACTTCAGTCGCTTAGTATTGCCAGCATCCCTTCTTGGAGCTTTCTTCGACGATTGTCCTTCATAGCTTCTCTTGGCTGGTGTACCTCAGTGTCTTAGTTTTGCCTGTTAATAGAGTGACCTTGTTGCAGATATTCAATCGTTATTATTATTTTATTACTGTCCCCAAAAACTAAATTTATGATCACGTTAACTGAAGCCACAAGATTGAATTCCTTTGGAGGACGTTTATAGCATTCGGCTGATAAAGAGCCAAAATCTCCATAGAAGTTTACAATTCGATCACCCTTTGTTTTGGTGTCATGATTATGGGTATTGTGACGGAACATGCTCTTAAATTTGTTTTCGCCTGTGGCGATTTTAATTGTGTTAGAGGGCCGTGTGCAGTTTAATTGCACTTAGCCCAGATGGGCAACTTGTTACGTAATACCTCCGCGCGACCGTACACATCCAGCCAGGTGCGGAGGCCATGTGGCGAGTAGTTACGTAATACCTCTGCGAGTGCGGTTTTTACAACCGTGATTGGCGACGATGGCATCAGTAAGTCTGACGATCAGAGAGAAATAATACCGCTTGGTCGCGGTGGAAATAGCAGATGATAGGGGGAGGTACCGCCTTGTACCCCCAGGCGATTTCTGATTTTATAATAAATAGCTAGTTTTAGAGATATGGAGGAGAACCAAAAAGGAAGGTATCCTGGGGGAACGTGTCCGTCCGGACTGGTAAATATATTATTTCTGCTCTGTTGTATAACCTTGATGTGATTGATGTGACTTTTAAATATTTAATACTGTATTATACCAATATTCTTTAGACAGTGTCTTCGGTCATCTGACGAAGTAAATCGTAGACTTTTTGTTCTAACATTATACGAGTATTTGGTAATATAAAGCTTAGCCAGTCATCCTAGAAGACCTAGGTAAACTGTAGGTTATTGTCTTTATTGTGATAGGTACCAGTATTAATTCTGTGTTACAAGGTTACTGAACGAGTAGTAAGGGTTAATTAAAAATTAACCAGTTAGGAATAGAGCTGTAATTCCTTTATTAATTAAGTTCCCCTGGAAGCGTTTCTAAATTATCACACATTACTGAACGAGTAGTAAGGGTTAATTAAAAATTAACCAGTTAGGAATAGAGTGGTAATTCCTTTATTACTTAAGATCCCCTAGAAGCGTTTCTCAATTATCACACGTTATTGAACGAGTAGTAAGGGTTAATTAAAAATTAACCAGTTAGGAATAGTGTTGTATTTCCCTTATTAATTAACTTCTCCTAGAAGCGTTGCTCAATTATCTCACGTGTGGGTGTTGTGTCACGGTGAAGTGATTCGCATATTGTGTAACTAGACACCTAGAGATTAACTAAGTAAGTGATCAGTTCTGGGTTGTTATTATTGTTGTTATTAATTAACTACTACGGCTGTACATTTGTCAGCGTAGGTTAATACAGATTCCAAAGTGTATTGTGTTTTGTTGTGTTTCTAGTGAGCTAAACGTGCTATAATAATATATACCTTATATAAGATCGTATCTCTGATCATACCTAGAGACGAGCCATACTAGGGTTTAACAGCCTGTTACAGAGAGATCTAATAGATATACAGTTAGGAGAGATATTTTGATAATCGTGTTTTATTCAGTTACGGGAATTATAGAATCCCCGTGACAGGAGTAGAAAATTGGGGCGCTCGTCCCGGATCTGAAACGGGACACGCATATTTTAAAAAAGTATTGTTTGTACATGGGGGCTTTATAAATTATTTTTACAAATAACTAGAAGTAGCAACGTTGTTCATTAGAAAATTAATTTATATTAAGTGCGTCATATCTAAACATGGATAAGAATTTGCTGGATAGGCCTACGCTCAGTGTAGTGGAGATTAAGCGAGCACGTAAGGCCGAGTTAGTTGAAATCGCGGGTGAGCGAGAAATTGATTTAACATCAGCTAAAACCTTAGGTGATATAAAGACAATTATTATCCAGGAAGTTTTTGGTGATAGGCCTGTTATGGAAGACAGTGAGATTGTTCCAGAGATAGAGATAAATGAGTTAAGTGTGGAACAACAATTAGCTTTTAAAAAACTTGAGTACGAAAGAGAAGAACGTGCATTAGATAGAGAGAGGGAGAGAGAAAGAGAAGATAGAGATAGAGAAAAAGAAGATAGGGATAGAGAGAGAGAGAGAGAGAGAGAGAGAGAGAGAGAAAGAGAAGAGAGAGAAAGAGAAGAGAGAGATAGAGAAGATAGACATAGAGATAGAGAAAGAGAAGAGAGGGAGAGAGAGAGAAAGAGAAGAGAGGGATAGAGAATTCCAGTTAGAAAAATTAAAAGTGGAACATGAGTTAAAGTTGAATACTAAAGAAGTTAGACGAGAAACCGGAAATGGGTTTAACATGTCGGAGGCTTATAGATCAGTGCCGGTATTTGATGACCAGGAGGTAGATATGTTTTTCCAACTTTTTGAACGGGCCGCTAAGCAGCTAAATTGGCCGCAGTCTAAGTGGACATTGTTAGCCGTGTCTAAGTTTAAGGGGAAGGCTAGTGTAGCTTATAATTCAATGAGTGATGAGCGAGCAAGTCAGTACGACCTAGTTACGGCGGCAGTGTTGAGGGCGTATGAATTACGTCCTGAGGATTATCGTTTACGGTATAGCGAGTTGAGAAAAACGCAGGGTCAGTCTTATAGTGAGTTTGTGGCTAAGAAGGCAGGGATGTTTGATAAATGGGTTGTTTCTCATCAGGTAGAGTCATATACCGAGTTACGGGAGTTGTTGATCTTACAGGACATTAAAAATGGATTACCAGTTAGCTTACGTATTCATTTAGAGGATCGTGATGTCAAAAAGATAGAGGAGGCAGGCATAGTGGCAGATGATTACGTGTTAATACACAAAGCTCAGGCAGTACAGGGTAGCTCTTTACAACAGGGTGATAAGAAGAAATTTCAGCCAGGTTTTTCCCGGGAAAGTAACTATCGGGGAGAGTCATCTAGTTGGTCAGCTAGTCCGGCAAGGAATGCACCTGGTGGGCAAAGTAAGGATAGACCTGCATTATCAGCCAATGCACGAACTTTTCGTCCACATTGCAGTTACTGTAAAAAGGATAACCATCTTATCGGGGACTGTTTTAAAAGGAAACACGATAATGCGCAAGTGGTCGGTTTAGTGAGGTCAGCTCCGTTAGCGAGAGAGTTAATGGTTAGTCCCATGGCAGAGAAAGTAAACCCGTATGTGTCCACTGGTATGGTTTGTGATGTGAAACAAGAGTTGTGTCCTAAGGCAATATCAATCTATAGAGATACCGGGTGTAGTCAGAGTTTGATCACGCAAGAGTGTTTAGCTGGTATTGAAAATTCAGACATAGGACGTAGTTTGGCCTTAACCTCGGTTACTGGAGAAAATATGGTTGTCGGGTTACATAAGGTTTTCTTGTGTTCGAAGTTTGTGACGGGACCAGTCGTTATGGGTGTTGTGAAGGACTTGCCTTTTGAAAACATAGGAGTTTTGTTGGGTAATGATTTGACTAGTCAATGTTGTCAGCCGCAATGTGACCAATTGTTAATTGAAGACAGCCCTTTACCCATAGAAGAGTGTGAGGTTGATGAGACTAGATATCCTGCGTGTGTAATGACTAGGGCTATGGCCAGTAGGTTAGCACGAGACCCAGAGGATATTTGTGATTTGTCTGATACGTGTGTGAGCCATGAAATTGGAGTGGATGAGGTTATCAGTAAAATGGTAGATAAGTCAACTGAGGAATTAAATGTGGTGGAACCTGTTGATCTCCCGCAGAGGGGAAATGAACCAGTTGTGTTTGATAGGGGGGACTTACCTTGTAATAGACAAGAGTTAATCCTAGAGCAGGGGGCTGATCCAAGTTTGTTGGCAGCTCGCACTACATTGTTAACTGAGGGTGAGATGGAGGATCAGATGTCAGGGTATTATATGGACATGGGAGTGTTAATGAATAAGAGTGTGGAAAAGGTTGTGCCTGATAGTGAGGAATGTGTGACAAGATATAGAATTGTGGTGCCCTCTAAGTACCGTCCGTCATTGTTATTGTCAGCACATGAGGACGTGTTTGCTGGCCACTTAGGGCGGAATAAAACTCATAGTAAACTTGCCTCAGAGTTTTATTGGAAAGGAATGTTTGCAGATGTCAGTAAGCATTGTATGTCATGTCATGTGTGTCAGGTTGTGGGCAAACCAAATCAGCTAATTCCTCCCTATCCCCTGCAGAAGGTTCCCATAGTTGGGGAAGCCTTTTCAAAAGTGTTGATAGATGTCGTGGGGCCATTACCGAAAACGCGTTCAGGCAACCAATTCTTGTTAACAATTATGTGCTTAACTACGCGTTTTCCAGAGGTGATTCCCTTAAGGAAGGTTACTGCGTCTGTTGTAGCTAGTGCGCTGCTTAAGTACTTTACGTACACGGGTTTACCAGGTGAAATTCAAACCGACCGGGGTACGAACTTTATGAGCAAGTTAATCCAGCAAGTACTGTCTATGTTAGATATACGACAGATTCGTTCTGCTGCATTCCACCCTGAGAGCCAGGGCGCCATAGAACGTTTCCACCAGAGCATGAAAAGTATGCTCCGCTGCCATTGTTTCGACAATGGTACTGACTGGGACCAGTCAATTCCTTTCGTGTTGTTCGCAGCACGGGATGCTAAGCAAGAATCCTTAGGATTCACCCCATTTGAGTTGGTCTATGGGCATTCAGCCCGAGGCCCTCTCAAATTGGTAAAAGATAGTTGGTTAGACAAGGATAATGCCGAAAACCTGCTGATTTATGTAGGGAGAGTTAGAGATAGGTTGTGGCAGGCGACCGAACTGGCTAGGAAGCATCTGAGCTATGCTCAGAGCAAAATAAAATCAGTGTTTGATAGGAAGGCTAAGAGTCGGGAATTTAAACCAGGGGATAAAGTGCTGCTGTACCTTCCCATTAAACGGGGCTCATTACAGAACCGGTATTTCGGCCCCTATGTTGTGCACAAACGGGTTAATGAGACAGGGTATGTGATAAACACTCCTGATAGGGTTAGGAAAAGTAGGTATTGTCACATCAATTTGCTAAAAGGTTATTTTGACAGACTGCCGATAGTTCCAGTGTTGCCTGTCCAAATTGAGAGTCACTCAATTTCCTGTGATGACGTCAAGACTGCGGAGATCAAATTAACCAACAGCCAGATTCTAGCAGACTTGAGTTCCTATCTACAGCACCTTGACAGCCCCCAGCGAGCAAAGCTGACTACGTTGATACAAGACAATGTTTCCATTTGTCAGGACTTTCCAACGGTTACCAATACTTTAATCCAGGACGTGCGCTTGGAACCCAACGCTACACCGATTCGACAGCATGCCTATCGGATAAATCCTGTAAAACGTGCGGCACTAAAAAAAGAGATAGATTACATGTTGGAACACGACATTCTGGAACCATCAAACAGTCAGTGGGCATCACCTGTTATTCTGATTCAAAAGGGAGATAACAGTTTCCGGGTGTGCGCTGACCTACATCGCGTGAATCAACTCATCAAGGCAGATGCCTACCCTCTACCCCGCCTTGACGATTGCATCGACCGAGTTGGACACGCGCAATACATCACCAAATTGGACCTACTGAAGGGTTTTTATGCCATTCCATTAACGGAGGAAGCTAAGGACATTCTGGCGATCATCACACCTGACGGCCTCTTCCAATTCCGAGTGATGCCGTTTGGTTTGAAGACTGCCCCTGCTGCCTTTCAAAGGATGATGAACCAGGTGTTATCTGATTCAGAAAACGTCAGTGTGTATCTGGACGATGTGGTGTTAGCCACCGACACTTGGGATGAACATTTAACCGGGTTACAACTAATATTCAGTCGCCTACAGAAAGCTAACTTGACTGTGAACCTGGGCAAATGTGAATTCGTGAGAGCTTCAGTGACCTACTTAGGTCATACTGTCGGACATGGTTGCGTCGCCCCACTGCAGGCCAAGACACTAAGCATCAGCCAGTACCCTGCACCGACCAACCGTCGTGAAGTTCGCCGGTTCCTTGGTATGGCCGGTTATTATCGTCGTTTTTGTGCTAGATTTGCGACGGTAGCGGCCCCCATCACCTCGCTGCTAAAGAAGGAAACGAAGTTCCAGTGGTCAGATGAATGCGAGAAGTCATTTAACCGTCTCAAGCAGATGCTCTCCTCGTCTCCCGTGATGGCAGCACCAGACTACCGAATGCCGTTCAAGCTAGCTGTGGATGCCAGCGACGTGGGAGCTGGAGCTGTGCTGTTCCAGGAAGACGAAAATGGACTGGACCATCCTGTAAGTTTCTTCTCGAAAAAGTTTGACAAACACCAGGTGAACTATTCCACTATAGAGAAGGAAGCTTTGGCCGTGGTACAAGCTCTGAAGCATTTTCAGATCTACGTGAAATCGGCAGTGCACCAAGTGGTGGTCTTTACTGATCATAATCCGCTTACTTTCATTCACAGGATGAAAGCCACCAACCAGAGAGTTTTGAGGTGGAGTCTTCTGCTGCAAGAATACCCAATCACCATTGAACATATCAAGGGCACATCCAATGTAATCGCTGATGCCCTGTCCCGAAGTTGAACGTTATGATAATGTGTTGACATTCTTTATTTCTGTTTTGTTTATTTATATTTTATTTGTATACCAGGGACTCAGAGACTCAGTGTGATTACTGGTAGTCACCTTATTATTACATGTGTTATAAATGCCCGTATGCGTCGGTTAACGCACCTTTTTGTTTTAATGTAGTATATTTCCCTATTCCTAGAGTAGAGGAAATATCCTTTTTGAGGTGGGGGTGTGTGAAGGAACATGCTCTTAAATTTGTTTTCGCCTGTGGCGATTTTAATTGTGTTAGAGGGCCGTGTGCAGTTTAATTGCACTTAGCCCAGATGGGCAACTTGTTACGTAATACCTCCGCGCGACCGTACACATCCAGCCAGGTGCGGAGGCCATGTGGCGAGTAGTTACGTAATACCTCTGCGAGTGCGGTTTTTACAACCGTGATTGGCGACGATGGCGTCAGTAAGTCTGACGATCAGAGAGAAATAATACCACTTGGTCGCGGTGGAAATATCAGATGATAGGGGCAGGTACCGCCTTGTACCCCCAGGCGATTTCTGATTTTATAATAAATAGCTAGTTTTTAGAGATATGGAGGAGAACCAAAAAGGAAGGTATCCCGGGAGAACGTGTCCGTCCGGACTGGTAAATATATTATTTCTGCTCTGTTGTATAACCTTGATGTGATTGATGTGACTTTTAAATATTTAATACTGTATTATACCAATATTCTTTATACAGTGTCTTCGGTCATCTGACGAAGTAAATCGTAGACTTTTTGTTCTAACATTATACGAGTATTTGGTAATATAAAGCTTAGCCAGTCATCCTAGAAGACCTAGGTAAACTGTAGGTTATTGTCTTTATTGTGATAGGTACCAGTATTAATTCTTTGTTACAAAGGTTATATGTGTTATATGTTATAACTGACCATTTTGCAGAAATACAACACTGATTTCTGTAATTTGTTAAAGCTTGTCACATTAATTCATTTCTTAATCAACTTGACATTTGTTACAAATAAAATAAGGTGAACGAAGATATAAATATTTAAACATCTTCTACGGTCGGATCTAATTTGTAAAAACCATAAGTTAATCATGTTAAATGCTGGACTTCCATACTGACAAAATTGGTGGGACGTAGCCCAGTGGTAAAAGGATGGAAGGAAATGTTTTATTTAACGACACACTCAACACATTTTATTTTCGATTATATGGCGTCAGACATATGGTTAAGGACCACAAAGATATTAATAGAATAAACCTGTTGTCGCCACTTCATGGGCTACTCTTTTCGATTAGCAGCAAAAGATATTTTATATGCACCATCCCACAGACAGGATAGCACATACCACAACCTTTTATATACCAGCCGTGGTGCACTGGCTGGAAAGCGGTAAAGCACTCGCTTGATGTGCGATCGGTCTGGGATCGATCCCCGCCGGTGGACCCAATTGGGCCATTTCTCGCACCAGCCAGTGCACCACGACTGGTACATCAAAGGTCGTAGTATGTGCTATCCTGTCTTTATGAAAGACCTCTTGCTACTAATCAGAAAATGTAGCAGGTTTCCTCTCTAAGACTATATATCAGAATTACCAAGTGGTTGACATCCAATAGCCGATGATTAATAAATCAGTGTGCTCTAGTGATGTTGTTAAACAAAACAAACTTTTAACTTTTCCTTATTGACAACATATGTTTCAATTTTGGGGATAGGACCTATATAATAGACAGGAAATAAGGATACTTATGGGGACCCAACTGTGTTTCAACACTTCCCGATTTGTTTATCTATGCATATGAATAAAATGTTCCGATTATGTGGTCAAATCCATAAGCATGGACTGCAACTGTCACCCCTAGTTCAAAAGCAAAACCTCAAATTCAGGCAAAAATTATAGATACTCGGGCAAAATGTGCTAACCTGAGACCTTCTACCCTCAAAACAGTTGTAATCCGTGTAAAAATGCGTAGTGATATGTTTGCAACCCTATATAGTTAGTTGGTAGTAATGCCAATATGAATAAATGTCATTATCCAGATTCGGGCATTTTCGTTTAATTCGGGCAAAAACCAACCTGCCCTCCAACAAAGATGAGAGCCCTATGCCTATGGTCAAATCATAACAAAGGAATCTGGCTATGACGTTTAATTTTAATTTCTGCTATAATTATGTTCATTTTCGATTGATTTACCCACTAGTTAGACATAAAAGTTATCAAACCTGTTTCATACCTCAATAAGTGAATAGAGAAGCAAAATGACATTCAGTCTGGCCTCCAAACTATTCTGTATAATAAAAAGGATGACTTCAGCCTTCCAATGGTCAATTTTCTGTTTATGTCAAGCAATATACCTTCTGCTCCAGCTTTTGGTTCCTACATATCACAATTTTTGGCATGCTTATTATATACCAATTTCAAACGTCATACCATTTTGACACAGAAGTTATAGCTAAAGAATAATGAAAAAAGAAAAGAAAGAAATGTTTTATTTAACGACGCACTCAAAACATTTTATTTACGGTTATATGGCGTCAGACATATGGTTAAGGACCACACAGATATTGAGAGAGGAAACCCGCTGTCGCCACTTCATGGGCTACTCCTAAAGGATAATGATGTTCAGAGACTACTGAGGGCTTTTAAAAGTTGTATGGTAGACATTTAGAGGCTACATCTAAATACAACGCATCAACATTTAAACCGGGTTACAACTAATATTCCGTCGCCTACAGAAAGCTGAACTGGACTGTGAACCTGTGCAATATGTGAATTCGAGGGGTGAGAGTCGTCAGTGACCTAACTTATGTCATACTGTCGGACATGGTTGCGTCGGCCCCCAACTGCAGGCCAAGACACTAAGCATCAGCCATTACACTCCACCGAACAACCGTCGTTGAGTTCGCCGGTTCCTTGGTATGGCCGGTTTATTATCGTCGGTTTTGTGCTAGATTTGCGCCGGTAGCGGCCCCAATCACCTCGCTGCTAAAGAAGGAAACTAAGTTTCCAGTGGTCAGATGAATGCGAGAAGTCATTGACCCGTCTCAAGCAGATGCTCTCCCTCGTATCCCGTTATTTTGGAAGCACCAGACTCAACGAACGCCCGTTTCAATCTAGCTGGGATTCAGACGACCTGTGAGCTGGAGCTGTGCTGTTCCAGGAAGACGAAAATGGGATGGACCATCCTGTCAAAGTTTCCTTCTCGAAAAGTTTGACAAACACCAGGTGAACCTATTCCACTATAGAGAATGAAGCCTTTGGCCGTGGTACAAGCTCTGAAGCATTTTTCAGATCTATCTTGAAATCGGCCGAGTCACCAAGTGGTGGTCTTTACTGATCATAATCCGCTTAATTTCATTCACAGGTATGAAAGCCCACAACCAGAGAGTTTTGAGGTGGAGTCTTCTGCTGCAAGAATACCCAATCACCATTGACCATATCAAGGGCCCTCCCATTTAATCGCTGATGCCCTGTCCCGAAGTTGAAACGTTATGATAAGGTGTTGACTTCGTATTCTGTTTTGTTTATTTATATTTTATTGTATACCAGTGATCAGAGAACTCAGTGTGATTCCGGGTAGTCACCTGATTATTACAATGTGTTATAAATTCTGCCCGTATGCGTCTGTTAACGCCCCTTTGTGTTTTAATGTGATTAGATTTCCCGATTCCTAGCGTAGAGGAAATATCCTTTTTGAGGTGGGGGTGTGTGGTGAGGAACATGCTTTTAACATTTGTTTTCCGCCTGTGGAGATTTTAATTGGGTTAGAGGGCCGTGTGCAGTTTTAATTGCACTTAGCACAGATGGGCAACTTGTTACGTAATTTTTTTTTTTTTAAACCCCCCCTCCGCCGCGGACCGTACACATCCAGCCAGGTGCGGAGGCCATGTGTCTGAGTATTTACGTAATACCTAGGCGAGTGCGGTTGTTTTAAACCGTGATTGGCGACGCATGGCGCCCTCAGTAAGGCTGAACGATCAGAGAGAAATAATACCCACGTGGTCGCGGTGGAAATAGCAGATGCATAGGTGCAGGTAATTGCCTTGTAACCCCAGGCTATTTATGATTGTTATAATAACTAGCTAGTCTTTTAGAGATATGGAGGAGAACCAAAAGGAAGTATGCCGCGGGAGAACGTGTCCGTCCGGAATGGTAAATCGATTCTTTCTGCTTCTGTTGCATAAACCTTGATTTGCTTGGATGGACTTTTAAATATTTAATACTGTATTATACTCAATATTCTTAGGACAGTGTCTTCGGTCATCTTGACGAAGTAAATCGTAGACTTTTTTTTTTTTCTGTTCTAAACATTATACGAGTATTTGGTAATATGAACGCTTAGCAAGTCATCCTAGACGACCAGGTAACTGTAGGTTATGGTCCTATTGTGCTAGGTACCAGTATTAATCCTTGGTTACAAGGTTACTGAACGCATTACTGAAAGAGAGGTTGTAAATCCTTTATTACTTACGATCCACTAGAAGGCGTTTCTCAATTGATCACCCGTTATTGAACGAGTATTAATTTAGGAATAGTGTTAGGGAATAGTGGGTTCTATTTCCCTTATTAATTAAACTTCTCCTAGAAGCGTTGCTCAATTATCCACACTTGTGGGTGTTGTGTCAGCGGTGAAGTGATTCTCATGTTTTTTATTGTGTACCTAGACACCTAGGAGATTAACTAAGTAGAGTGATGCAGTTCTGCGGTGTTATTATTGTTGTTATTTACTAATACTACGGATGGACCTGTTTCAGGCGGAGGTTAATACAGACTTCAAAAGTGTAATTTTTTTTTTGTTGTTTTTTTGAATTCAATATATTAGGTTAAATTTAGATGTTATAACTGATCATTTTGGCAGAAATACAACATGATTTCCGGTTTGAGGGGCGCGGGGGGTTGGTAATTTGTTAAAGCACTCTGTCACATTAATTCCCATTTCTTAATCAACTGGACATTTGTTAGCAAATAAAATAAGGTGGAACGAAGATATAAATATTTAAACTTGGTCTACTGTCGGGATCTAATTTGTTAAAAACATAAGTTAATCATGTTCAATGCTGGACTTCCATATTGACAACATTGGTTATAAATCAGGATTACCAAGTGTTGACATCCAATAGCCGATGATTAATTAATCAATGTGCTCTAGTGATGTCGTTAAACAAAACCAACTTCTTCTTCACATTACTGTGCCATCATTCGTTTTGCACTTCCACCTCCTCCATCCACACCCCCACCTGGTTTTTGCTAGGTCAGGCCCTGGATATTTATCATTGATGTGTGACTGACGGGCGTTCCGGTGCTACTCGTTATTCCTCTGATGTGCTGCACCTCCCTGGAATGTGATTGTCTCTCTCTCTCTCTCTCTCCCCCCCTCCCCTCCCCCCCCGGTCCCCACCCCTACCTCATTTCTGCTAGGTCTGGCCCTAGATATTTATCATTGGTGTGTGACTGACGGGCGTTTCAGTGCTGCTCGTTATTTCTCTGATGTGCTACAGCTCCCTGGAATGTGATTGTCCCCCCACCCCCACCCCCACCTCATTTCTGCTAGGTCTGGCCCTGGATATTTATCATTAATGTGTGACTGACGGGCGTTCCGGTGCTGCTCGTTATTTCTCTGATGTGCTACAGCTCCCTGGAATGTGATTGTCCCCCCACCCCCACCCCCACCTCATTTCTGCTAGGTCTGGCCCTGGATATTTATCATTAATGTGTGACTGACGGGCGTTTCAGTGCTGCTCGTTATTTCTCTGATGTGCTACACCTCCCTGGAATGTGATTGTCCCCCCACCCCCACCCCCACCTCATTTCTGCTAGGTCTGGCCCTGGATATTTATCATTGATGTGTGACTGACAGGCGTTCCGGTGCTGCTCGTTATTTCTCTGATGTGCTACAGCTCCCTGGAATGTGATTGTTCAGATGCAGGTGGAGCATCTTGTGCCCTCGCATGTTCAGCATTCCGCATCGCTGCACTTGGTTCTTTCTATGCTGGAAGCATCGTGATGGGGAGCCCAGAGTGTTCAGTTGAATCAGTGTAATTGTTTTGTGTGAAGACCTGTGTGGATATAATATCGTTTTTTTCTTGATGTGACTGACGATTGATATTTTAATCTTCTTTTTTTATTGTTACAATATATGTAAGTTGCGAGTGGATGTTGTACTCGGTCATGTCGGTAGTCACGGTATTGAAGTATCGTTTGAAGAATGTGCAACTGAATCAGCATATTGTGTGTGTGTGAATTAAGTGCACATGATAGTATCAGCTTTTTTGGTGATTTTTTAATATTGGAGCCAGTGCAGCATGACCGTGGTATGTGCTATCCTGTGTGTGGGATGGTGCATATAAAAGATCCCATGCTGCTAATCGAAAGGAGTAGCCCATGAAGTGGCAGCAGCGTGTTTTCTCTCTCAATATCTGTGTGGTCCTTAACCATATGTCTGACACCATATAACCGTAAATAAAATGTGTTGAGTGCGTCGTTAAATAAAACATTTTCTTCCTTCGTTTTTAATATTGGCTTGTTTTGGATAAAAACATGTAATGTATGTGGTGGTTCCAGTTGTTGTGGCAAGTGGGTGTTTTACTCTTTCATATACCAGGCTAAACATACTATGAAGAGTGCTGGTTTGAATCAATGCATTTAGTTTTGTGGAGTTACATGTAGATGATGACTTTTTTGTGATGAAACTAAGGATTTATATTTTAATCTCAGGTTTTTGGTTTAAAACATGTAAGTGGCAAGTGGCTGTTTAACCAGACCTGTCAACCTTTAGTCAAGAGAAAGCAGGAGGTTTTTTAAATTCACACAATTTAAACCAAAATCGCAAGATTTAAAAAAAACATTATTACAATAAGTTATATGAATACTTTATAATGTCATATATACTTCTTAACCTTAGATCTTGGCATTTTTTTTTTTTAAGTTTAAATATTATGATTTAATACATATTTAAAAAAAAAAAAAATATTTTATCCAAAAATGTTAAGAACATGAACAAGAAATAAAAAATTTAATTAGTACATTTACGGTATTACACTTACAGCCTTACAGGTTGCGTTACATTATCATTTGTGGTTAGTGTACCTAAGTACCAAAGACAAATTTATATAAATCTTATAAATTAATATTCAGTTTTTACTATAATGAGGAACGGTGGCGTGGTACTTATTTAAAATCATTATAATGATGCAATAAACATTGTATTTTCATTAATCATAAGTAAAACCTCATTACGGACATCGTGTGAAATATACCGGAATTATACCCATTTCCGTGAGTAACTTTATGTCAATGTCAAACACAACATTTTTTAATTGTACAAAAATAATTTCTTGAAGTGTACCCTTATAACCAACATTTTACTGCACAAACATACAAAATTAACTGACACAAGTATGTTTATACAGTTAATTGGTCTTTTCGTTGTCTTGCTGTGACATGTGATTTTAACATGCATCGTGTGTATCGCTGTCAACTCGGAGTCTGGCAGTTCAGATTCGTCATAGTTGCATTATGTAATCCAGTGGGAAGACATTTTACAATTCAGAGGTGTTATTAGAACTAAATTGGATAGTTTTTTTTTTTTATATGGCAACACTGAATGTCAATACACAGCCTGTTGAATTAGCGGCAACACGACTTTGTAGCCATTACGATGACAACAAACATTATAATTACATGTCATTTTATAAACTCCATGTGCTTTTTTAACAATATAAATAGGCTATCCCACAATTTTCACTTCGGCAAAGGTTAAACAGTCGGGACAATTCGGCCTGTTACATTCTCAGAAGCCGAAAGTAGTCGACATTTGCCGAATGAGAAAAAAAGGCAGAGTTACTTCCCTTCTGTTATTTTGACAAAAGAGGATCGATTTTTTTTTATACTTACAAAAATGTCATTTAAAAGGAGAAACTGTCTCCCGCACAGGGGAAAGGAGATTTGATCAAATACCGGGAGACTCCCGCGGAATCCGGGAGGGTTGACAGGTCTGGTCCCAACCTGTGCCCAATGACTGTAGTATTTGCTGTCCTGTTTGTGGGGAAATGAATCTAAAACAAATTCCCAAATGTAGTAGGTTTCCTTTGAAGAATATGACTCATATGGAGTGGACATGAATCAAGAGTAGTTACCATTTAAAAGGGGACAGGGTGTAGGTTAGTGGCAAAGCCACTGCCTGAGGTGAGACAGGTTATAGAAGGCACAAATTTAAGATACAGTTCAGTAAACTCCCCAACATGTACAAATGCAAAATTAATTACTGGACCAAAAATAGGGGGCATGGGTACTTTGTGTCCCCATCAAAGTCTCCTCCTGCATGGGATTGGCAGCCTTCAGTGGACACTGATTTTTCCATTCCCAACCAATGCCTCACAAATTGGTATAGTTCCTTTAAAGAATGCAACTCAACATGAAAATGTAGTACATGTACTAGTTCGATCCCTGCGCGGTCTGTACCTCACCGTGGTGCAAGGGGTGTAACATTCTCTTTGAGAATGGCCAATACAGCACAAATCCCCGTTTTCTTCGAGATACAATTAAAATTTTGAGTAAAAATCAGTATCTATCTGTGATATTTAACTGTTGAATTTTTATATTGATGTTGATCATCACTTTAGATTTGCGTTTACCATAGTTTGACACCCAATAGTCCAACTGAAAGCAGATCTTACCTCCCTTGTTATCGTTTATAACATCTACCACTTCATATAACAAACACTTCATGTCAGTCACATTTCAACTGTGGCTATAGAATTACACCAACTCTTGTTAAGTCAACGGGGACTTTTCATTCTATTATGTACATTCCATTCATGGTGAATGCCCCTCTATGCTTAATTGGAAGATCTAAGACTACATACAAAGAGTTTTACCCACAGCGGCCTTGGTGGTGTTGTAGTTAAGCCATCGGACATAAGGCTGGTAGGTACAGTGTTCGCAGCGAGGTATCGGCTCCCACCCGGATAGCTGAGGTGTGCCCAGGACAATGTGCTTGAACCTTAATTGGATATAAGCACGACAATAAATGATGGGCTTGCCTCCTGGGTGTATGACCCTAAATGTGGGATGGTTATCAAGACAACACTGCAAGTTCAATAACCTGAGTTCGGATGATACCAAGATAGCTTAGCTGACAGCAAGCATGGAGCGAAACACAGCTAATTATGTATGATAAAACATCATAATCTTTATTTTATCTATCAGTTATAACAAAATACATCTTTAAAAAATGGATGAATAATATACTATACATGGATTAACACAACACAATGTACATAAATTAAAAGTAAACCTAGACAAATATTTACGAACATCCAGTTTGTTGAAAAGATTTGTTTTTACAGCTGAAAATCAAAATAATTAATTCATTGAAAAGTTTCTTTTATTTCCTGTCTATAACGTCAAAATGTATTTATTTTTGTATTAAAACTGACAGATATGATGCATATACATATATATACTGTGGACTCTGTCCAAACTAGTATCTCTGTAATCTGGATTTCTGTATTAACTGGCATGATCACAGTCCTGTTCGGTGACAACAGCTTGGGTGAATTCCGTCTAATCTGGTAATCTGTGAATACTGGCACATTTTTGTCAGTTCTCCTTAAATCCTGTTTAGACAGAGTCCATTGTACACATTATCCTATTTGGAATATTCTTGTTGGAATTTTGGAATATTCTTGTTGGAATTTTGGAATATTGTTGGATCATTCCAGTGGATGAGTCCATGAAAAAAGGCTCTTCCAGCTTCTATGTAAAACCCACAACACTGGATAATAGAGATGATCATTATTTATCACAAATGACACATTGTCACAAAAGCATGAAAGAAGATATGAGAATCCTGTGCTTCATCTTGCATTAATCTTCCTCTGCCTCCTCTTCCCTGATGACGGGAACACCTGAGAATAAGAATAACACACGAGCCAAGTAATAAAAAGAAAGGAATGTATGTTTAAAGGTACACAGTAGTCATAACATTGTAACACATTTATGGTCAAAACTTAAGTGTTCCTTGCTTAGAATTTTCATTTTTGTACAACTGGCATGTACTTGGTTATCCTAATAGATTTTTAAAATCTGATATGACTGTTTGGCATGCACCCGTATTTCGATAATATTGCTAATTCGCTTGCTTATTCTAATGCCAAGATGTTTTAAAATTCAGTACAATTCTGTATTTTTTATTTTTAAATGCAGTTTGCATTCACCAGGGTCCTGTTCCACAAAGTGATCTTAGCCCTAAGATCACCGTAAGTGCATAATGACTGTATACACTTATGTTGATCTTAGCACTAAGAACGCAAGTAAGTGTAAAATGGTTTTTGGTCACAGTTTAACCAACAAAAGTTGACCGTGTTGCAAGGGTTATGTCTATGCAAATACATATAATGAAATAAATAAAAAATTTGTTTGTACTAAATGTTGCTGAATTCGGCAATTTTGTTTCGAGAGTCATACAAACAATTTGCTGTCAGTAAGTCGAATTAATGCAGCACCATTGATTTATAATTAAGATTTGATCTTTCTGTCAACTGCTAAATATTATTTGGTCGGAACTATAGCAATTACGCTTAACCTTTTTAAGCAACAAATTTAAGTACCCAATGAAATGGGAGTTTTCTAGTAAAACTATGAAAATGTAATCCCATGAAACTAAAGGAATTCATTACAAAAGTAAAGTTGATTTAGATCTCATGTATAACAAAGTCTTGAGCTTTAATTATTACACATTATAGATGGTATTAACAGTTTGTGGTAGTAGCCTAAGGATGATATGCAGAGTTTCTTCTTTGTTTATGACATTTATAACACTAACTATTTAATCTGTATCAGTTTTTAACAAGCGCACCCCCACCCCCCCACCCCCCTTTGATACCACAGAACATAAAATGTGAGTAGTTTGAAGACACTGTCCTGCATTTTCTGCTATAGTTAAGATGGTTCTAACCAACAGAGCCTTTTTAACTACTAAAATTACATATTTTAAATCAGGAAATTGTAATCACACTTATGTTATAATGGCAGCAAACATAGAAGTCTCTTAAATGCAAAATTTAATGATGACATTCTAAGACTTTACAACATCAGTGTACTTTTTGTACAATAGGAACATGTATATATTTACAGCTACCAAGAAACAACCCCCAGCATGTCATTCTTAACTATTAGGGGTGGGGGGGTGGGGGCTATGTTAATATGGTGGTAGAGTACTTGAATGAGGTGCAGCAATGGGTGGACTGGGATTTTTTCATTTCCATACAACTCCAGGCAATTGATTTGCCACTGCTGTTTTCAAAAAGTCATTGGAGTCCTTTTTTAAAAGATGTGACCACAACATGTGATAAAGCGTACCAAGCGAATAAGGAACACATTCAAGTATTAGTGCAATGAATATGAATGAACAACAAAGTTACAATGGACATTGATATTCATATCATGCATCAGTGGGGACTTAATATTTAAAATAATGCGAATTAATATCAGTAAAGGTGTCATATAACTTAAAGATTACCAGACCTGCATTTTGTGGTAACCTGTACTTGAGTTACCAGGAAGGAAATGGTTTATTTAAAGGCGCTCAATCACAGATTTAGTGGGCCTTATTTCTCTAAATATGCATTATAAATGGAAATTACATTCATTTGGAATACCAAACCTAGTTATTGTATGATTCAAAACATTTTAATTGAACTACGATCGAGGGAATTCCATGACATTGATCATTTTTAAAATTTAGAACTCTTCTTGTGAAAAGTCATAAAAAATACGGCAAAACAGACTTGTAGTGATGAGGCTGTATATACGACAACCATATAATGTATTTTAGAATTTTATATAAACAACCGCCGTGTATAGAGACTTGGCAAATGAGGGCCGGCTATATAATAAAATAATAAAAGATATATATTATTTCATGACAAAAATAACTGCGAATATGCTGAAATAAAATAATAAACAGTCGGAACATGAACTCACCATTTATTATTATTATTATTATTATTATTATTATTATCAGGCGCCTGTGCATGGAATTTAGCAGGGGAGAGATTCTAGATGGTTACAATGCTATAGTGCTTGGTTCGAAAACGGATAACATGTTTTCCAGCGTCATAAATGTGGCATACAACCAGCCAGTCGTTTTTCATTAAATGTTTGCAAATTATTTTGACTGATTCACAAAGTGGTCATTCAGTTTAATGTATAGCGTTAAAAAAACCAACCAAACAAACAAACAAAACAAAAAAACTAAACCAGTATAGGGGCCTACTTTCGTATGTTTTTCCATCCAAAGGTTGGCTTAATTATTACTTATTACCCAGTTGAATTATTATTATTATTATTTAGTGGTGTGGTGACCTTTAGTCACAAGACTGTGTGAAGTGCCTAGTGTTGTAGTGTTTTGCAGTAGGCTTACACCCTTCTTGCTTTCAGCTGCAACCGCTGGATAACCTACAAAGGTGAAAAGGAGGGCAGATGTGCATAAGTCCCACTCTTCCGGTACATAGCCTCTTCACTGTGCCCCCTGCTCTCACAGCTTGGCACACCATGGTAACTGGGCCCTCACAGACCCAGGCTAGATCTCAAAGCAACTGGAGCCCCAGAGGTGCGGTGTGCATGACCCATCAGCGTGTGGACACACTCTGGCACTCACTAATCCAGTCCTAGCTATGGGCAAATAGCACTCGCATCTCACCATGAAAGAAATGGTGGCCACTGCCTTGTGGACAGGTGTGGGTTAAAACAAAGGCTAAGGGGAAAAAAAAAAAACAGAAAAATCCGGGAAGATGGATACCGTCAGCTAAGTGAAAGCAGTCCATCTAGGAGAAGGAACACTTCAACTTTATAATCTCCGCTGCCTTGCGGCATACTTCTTGGCTGAAGAAAGGCTACGGGAGGCAACCCTGACAAAAAAACAACCACCTAAGACGGAACTTGTTTGCCTGTATGGCATGGGACTCAGAAATGGAAAATGAACAGGTATGCATCATACAGTTAATGAAAATGCTCCAAAATTTATATTGAGATGGAGCTGCTTCTATGGATCTTCACCAGGTAGGAGCAGCGCCAGATCCCAAGCCTCGAAGGGGTCCACCCTCTACTACTGATGGAGACTCTGCACATGGGAGAGCCAGCATAAGGCAGAGTAGAGCTACTCGCCACCAAGATTCTACTGACACACTACGAATTATGCAATGGAATGCTGAGGGCATATATACAAAAAGAAAGCAGAATTACACTGAACCCCAAACTCCAGAGCATGTACTGCAAAGATGTCCAACATGACAGTATCAGAGAAAACATCTGGCCACAACCCAGAAAAATCTGAGAAAAACTTTGGGGCAAAAGAGATGACCTGCTGCTGACTGTGGAGTTCATGGAGGCGGCAAAACTCATGATTTGAATTCAAGGAGCATAAAGAAACTGAAGAAAAAAGAAGATGATGATTATGATTACATGTATTATAATGTTGGGATCATCATGGTGGGATGGGTGGGGGCGGTTGTTACAGAAACATTACATAAATTTAAAGGGGGACCCGGGAGTGGTTTCAGTGTTACTGGGATAAAAAATATGTATTTTTAGTTTTATTGCCCCTTGCAATTTTGCGCATTTGAAATATGACTAAATACAGCAAAATAACCTTTTAGTCATATTTATTTGCGGTAAAATTAACTTTAATTTTGTTTTACGTAAGCAGCCTCGAAATTGCAATCAGTGAAAAATTATTAAGTTCAAGCCCTGTTGTTAGTTTGAGTACTGTCTGAAGTTAGTTTCTCTTTCAGATACCTCAGCAGCTGATAATTTGTTATTTTTTTTGTGTGTTTTTTTAATTTATTTATTTATTTAATTTCTTATTCATTTTTTGTTAGTACTGTAGGGGCAATATTACGCTATTCATGTCTATGGAAAACATACACAAAAGGGTCCGCTAGATTCATATACTCCCCCCCCCCCCCCTCTCCTGTTCAGAAAATGCACTGTTCGTACAGTACTTAGTATGTGTTCCCCCTGTTCCAGATGGTTCAGTAATATCAATCAATCAAATACTTATTTACCGCCTATATACACGGCCGTCGTATATATAGTCACATCGTATATAAACATCGTCTAGTTAAAGATATTCTTTTAAAATGTAATAATTCCTATCCCAAGTCAGCTGTTATGGCATATTTTGCATAAAATGTATTTGACAATGTGGAAAATGAAGGTGTTTGTGATCCAGATGTTTAGAGTTTTTTGCGTACGACTAATGATAAATTTACCTATAGATGCAAAGGCCTAACTATTAATTTTTAATAACTTATTTTCATTGTTTTTTTTTTCTCTTTACCTTACATCGTAGAGGACGGTCAAGCATTCTCGTTACACAAGCTTGGTAAATCGTTTTGACATTGCTGTTATTCGGGGGATGCCCGTCACGTGACTCAAAATAATACGTCATACATCTGCTCTCCAAATAGCCGTTATTTTTCTCTGAATTATGGACCGTTGACATAATTCAATTATTTTTTTATAAAATATCAATAATATTTAAGTGGAATATGCTGGTTATGTAGATGGTTTAATAAAGTACTTTTAGGTACAAATCAAATGAATATATTGTCATATAATACTTTGTTGGGTCAATAATTAGGTCAACCATCCGTGATTGAGCGCCTTTAATGACACACTCAACACATTTTATTTACAGTTATATGGCATCGGACATATGGTTAAGGACAACAAAAATAATGAAGGAGAAACCCTGCTGTTGCCACTTCATGGGCTACTCTTTTCGATTAGCAGCAAGAGATCTTTTATATGCACCATCTCATAGATAGGATAGCACATACCACAGCCTTTGATGTACCAGTCGTGGAGCACTGGCTGGAGCGAGATTTACCCCACTGATGGGGATCGATCCCAAACTGACCACGCATCAAGCAAGTGCTTTACCACTGGGTTACATCCCGCCCGTTGAGTTACCAGAAATTACACTTATTTCAATGTCTGAATCACTGTTTTGGGGTATTTATTCTGACGTAATTTCTTTGAATGTTTGTTTTGTTTAACAACACCGAGGGTTTCTGCCAGAGGGTAAAATGGGTATGGTACCATACCCAAATATTTTTGCAGAATTGTTTTTTTAAATATCATTTTGACAAAATTAATTACTCTTATCATTACTGTATGATTTTCTTAATCCTAACCCTAAACTTAACCCATTTTTCTTCTGAGGGAGGACCCCCCCCCATATCTCTGTTGACTGTGGTTGCATTCAATTCCATAGAGCCATACCCAAAAATTTCTATCTAGCAAAAACACTGACACCACTAAAGAAAGAAAGAAATGTTTTATTTAATGACGCACTCAACACATTTTATTTACAGTTATATGGTGTCAGACATATGGTTAAGGACCATAGATTTTGAGAGGAAACCCGCTGTCGCCATTACATGGGCTACTCTTCCGATGAGCAGCAAGGGATCTTTTATTTGCGCTTCCCACAGGCAGGATAGCACAAACCATGGCCTTTGTTGAACCAGTTATGGATCACTGGTCGGTGCAAGTGGTTTACACCTACCCATTGAGCCTTGCGGAGCACTCACTCAGGGTTTGGAGTCGGTATCTGGATTAAAAATCCCATGCCTCGACTGGGATCCGAACCCAGTACCTACCAGCCTGTAGACCGATGGCCTGCCACGACGCCACCGAGGCCGGTCTGACACCACTAGAGCACATTGATTATTAATCATCAGCTATTGGATGTCAAACATTTGGTTATTCTGACATATAGTCTTAGAGAAGAAATCTGTTACATTTTTCCATTAGTAGCAAGGGATCTTTAATATGCACAGGTTACACAGACAGGACAGCACATACCACAGCATTTGATATACCAGTCGTGATGCATTGGCTGGAACATGATACCCTACTATAGGATAGTCTGGCACATGCAGATACAGATATAATTGAACAAATTCACAAATTTGTTACAACACAAAATATTCCAAACTGAAGAGTAGCAAAACAAGGCTAAATTCACTGAAAATATGTCTTTATTTCAAATTTTCCAGTGGAGCATGCCTCCGGATCCTCACCCTCAGATTTTAAAACTCAAACCTGCCCTTTTCAGAATTTTGGAATCCCCCCTTTTCAAAAACCACCCCTACTGTTAGTGTGCCAAATATGTCTCAACTGCTGCACAAGTATATAAAGACTGATGACCATTGAGTGTGACAATAGTTTGAGACTGTCAAAATGTCAAATGGCGACAAGATATTTTTACAAGACAGACAAATTATTTCCAGTCGATTTTAGTTTACTTGAATGTTTGCTAAACCAGACTGCTTGCATACATGTTAAGTATTCTGGATTTACCTATGTGTTATATGCACTCCCAACACCAGTGCCCACTCAAAAATCAAATCAAATAAAAACTGAAGATGCACATTATATGTAACAACAATGTCAACAACAAAAAACGTCCAAGGAGAAGTCTTTACTGAAAACTTTCAATCAATAGTATGGTACTTTACAATTTGCAAAAAGTGGTTAATATGGGTAATATTATAGGTTAACTTTATAATAAAGTAAAATTAAAAGCAGACAAAAGAAATGTTTTGTTAAGTAGTAGTCGAATATTAGAAAATGACATTATGTATGTTTTCATTTCCAATAAAGGTTACAACCGTAGAATGGTGACAGACTTCATGAGGATTTCCTCCAACTATACCTGTGTAATGATGTAATGAAAATTATCATGAATGATGTCATGTAATTAAGGATTGTTCGTTATTTCTTATATATTCATCGGGGTATGCACAAAAACAATCATCTGTAAACTGTGAATCGGCAAAGCATTGCTCACGTAAGTTTGCGAATGATTTTTTTTGTTTTGTTCATACTAAGATGAACGTAAAATAAATAAAAGACAATATTTCTAATTAAATTTGTATCATACTTGCTAATAATAACACTGAAAGTTTATACTTTTATTTTGAATTATTTTTGGTTCATAAACAATAACACTCAATAAACTTGCCTGTATAAAATGTATCAAATATGACATTTTGTGACGACGTAATTTTTACGTTCAACTCGTGTTGCTAGGTCTGGATTAATTGTAATGAATGTAATGGAAATTTAATTATTGATGTAATGAATAATTATGTCTTCTTTGTTTTTAAATGAAGTTTGGACCATCGGCATAGGCAATGCTTATGTGAAAGCAAAAGGATGAATAACACTTTTCACCCATGACTGGGAACATAAAGCATGCAGTAAAACAGATCTATTTAAACCACTATGTTGGTGACATAGAGGTTTATTTATTGGAAACTGGTGAAAATTTAAGCAGCTGAATAATAATGGGGAATAACTCTGTCAGAATTAATAAAAAGATAAGATTAAGAGTTATTAGCAATTCTTAAGAGTGTTTTTACAAAAAGTGGAAAATCAAAAATAGGAGAAATACATCTTCAGGACTCAAACTTAAGAAATTGTTACCTATAGTAATTTTGAAATGTATTTTGCCACAAGCAAAACGCTAACCGATGGTAATTTTGTAGCTGCCTATGGCAATTTTAAATTGGTAACTTTTTCTATAAATATAAAAACCAAAAATAGTCCTTTCAATCAATGACAATAATTTTTATCCATTGGCAAAAAACTACAATCGGTGAAGCCCCTGACTGATGGCAATTCACATTGCAACTATGGCAATTGCTGTTGTTAAGTTTTAGTCCTGCATCTTGTTTAATATATTGAGCAAGGTTACATAGCATAGTGGTTGTTCCAGAACAGCAGTGATATTACATGGAGTTGTAACTGGTTTAGACAGAAGACACTGATTATATCAAACATGATATCTTGTCGACTTAACAGACCACATTTACAAAGCTTCTTTTTGTTTTTAAACACATGCAACTATAGACATTTACAATGCTTAAACACCTGCGTTTTATGCTAGGCTCACACTACCAACTGCCATGACAAAGTTGACCAACTTTATGTTCTCACACCTTCTACGACTAGTTTGACTGCTATTACAACTGGATTTTCGTTGTATACAACTTTTACGACTGATTATTTGTTAATCTGTGCACATCCATTGTAAGTTGACAGTTGGGAAACTTACAATGCAACCGTTGAGTTGGCCAACCTTGTGTTGCCAGTTGACAGTCTGAGCCTAGCATACGAAAAACAAGCTTCATAAATTTGACACAACATGGTTTGTGAAAAACACTCTTGAATTCTAGCCAGTTACATACCATCTAATTTCTTCAGCCTGGGAAGCCTTTTTGCTGCAAGTTCTCTCCAGTCTCCTTCCGATGTGTGTTTCTCCTCCAGAGGATTGCCTACAGAAATTGTAACAGAATTATCACTGAGTTAAAGTTAAAGTCTGTTTTGTTTAATGACACCACTAGAGCAAAGTCATTTGTTAATCAACCGCTATTAGATGTAAAATAGTTGGCAATTCTCACATATAGTCTTGTAGAAAACCTGATACATTTTTCCATAAGCAGCAAGGGGTCTTTTACATGCACTTCTCAGACAGACCATGGCCTTTAATATACCACTGTACCAGTTGTGGTGCATTGGTTGGGACAAGAAAAAAACAACAATCATAGAATGGGTCCACTGAGGTGATTCAATCCTTCGACACAAGCACCTCAGTTGAGCGACCTACCGACATGACCACTTTGGAGTGTATTCAGTAGTTACTTCTTGCATTAAGAGGCACTTGTAACCACCTACTATACTCCCCTGCTACCGATGGCCATTAGTTAGTGTCCTGGGTCAGACCAGCTTTATTATTGACAGAGGACGAGGATGCCAATTGGGTGCAGGAAAGTACACAGAGACTGCACCTGTGGCGGAAGTTGAGACAGGTAAGCAATGATGTGAACAGCTCAGAAGATAGTGAAAGAGCAAACTGATAGAGAGGGTGAAACAGATTGAAATCGTGCAAGAAATTGTTAAGTTTTTTTATATTAAAATAATGAGAATGATAGGCAGAGGGTGATAGATGAGAAGTGTGAGCCAGCATTGACAGGATTTGAACCACTGTCATCAGCTTATTGTCCAGCAGCTTATCCAACAAGAGAAAAGTTTTAAGCTTGCAATAAAAAATATAGATATATTATTTACAAAACTTTTTTTAATAATAATTCTTAATTGAAGAATATGATTGGGTAATGTTGCCAACAATGTACAGGAATAGAGAATGATAAAAATCTTACCAGCAAACAAGAGATCTTCTAAAGAAACAAGGTCATTCTGAAAGTATAATGGTTAAAATACATTAAAAGAGTCAAAATCCAATATCCAAATATGTGTGTACAGTGCTGTCCAGTGTATTGGCACACCTAAGCATTCAAAGACTATTTTCTTTGTGAACACTGTGAAATACTTAATAAAATGTGTCTCTCACCAATGAAGCAGTGCACCACCTGAAATACACTACAAATTGTTTGATGTCTGTAGTAAATAAACCTTTTAAAACTGTCCATAAATGTAGGCACTCCCTTGTATCCAAAATGATTTGCATGTCCAGTCATTTGGTGCAGTAGATGTGGATCGGTGATACCTCACATTGTAACCCATAAATGCTACACTATTGTCCCAGGATTATTTTAGCACTTTTTTGTTTTGTCTTGTTAAAAATATTACTATGAAAATAAATTATCACACATGACACATCTCATGATCGGTTTCCAAATTGTTTTCTTGAGTGGAATATTCTATATTTTTCAGTTACAGTACATGAAATAAAACACACCCCAAAACATGGATGTAAAACTAATCTATTCTAGTAAACAAAAGTGTAACACCATGCAGTAAACAGAAAAGGGTGGTAGTTTCTAACTGCGTTCAGGCACATGCATTTGGAAAAATAACCTTTCTGCGCAAGTACGGTTCATCATTTTTAATTTTTAAAGCCACTACATGATCAAATATATGTTTCTTAACTATGCACAGTTGACGAACACTTTGTTTCATTTTTTTAAAAGGACAAATTCACTTTGTCCAGTCCACATTTTATGAACACCCATTGCTATCACTTAATTCATACCAGTGAATAGTTTGTAAAATATAATTTTTCTAATGAAATGATTCTTAATTAACACAATTGAATTTATATACAAAATTATACTTACTTGTATGAATTTTATTGTTAATGAAAATGTTCTCAAACTATGAAGAAAGATGTTGATTGCGCGAACTGTGTACAAGAAAATAAACTGAACGAAGTTGGAAGAATAACGCAGTTGGGAACATTGACGATATACTTTTTAAAAAGCACACCATACCCATACAACAGGTGTCTTTCTGTTTTTGTGACTGATGTTTATATTATCAAGAAAGGAAAGTATATTTATGGTTTATTTTGGTCTTCTTTGTTTGAAGATTACTGACGGGAATTTACTCCCGACGAGTCGAAAATTGTAACAAATGTTGCTACTAATGAAAATTTTTTGCAGTTTCCTCTGTAAGACTATATGTCAGTGTTTGACATCTAATAGCCAATGATTAATAAATCAATGTGTTCTAGTGCTAACAGATATTTTATAAATCCCATGTAATCTGCGAACATTAATTAATGATACCTCAGCACATTGGCTATTGGGCGACAATGCATAGTAGACACTAATAAAATGAAATTGTTTACATGCATTTTTAAAAAAGATACCATAGCACATTTAAAACTTCTTTTAAAACAGATGTTACTGATACACAAATTAAAAAAATAAATGTGCTTACCAGCTTCTGGAACTCTGCCCAATCTTTCACAAAATTATTTGACATGTACAAAGTCTGAAAACAATTTAAAGTTAGATTATGTATGCACAGAAATATTCTTAAGACAGAGACAGAGATAGAAAGAAGAGACATGGGGAAAGAGAGAGAGAGGAGAGAGAGAGAGAGAGAGAGAGAGAGAGAGAGAGAGAGAGAGAGAGAGAGAGAGAGACAGACAGACAGACAGACAGACAGACAGACAGACAGACAGAGAGAGAGAGAGAGAGAGAGAGAGAGAGAGAGAGAGAGAGAGAGAGAGAGAGAGACAGACAGACAGACAGACAGACAGAGACAGACAAACAGAGAGAATCATTTTAAAAATGTTTTTAATTAATTGCATAACTGTATTTCAATAACAAAATACTGTCATACCAATATCCACAAGACACACTCTACAAATAATACAGAAAACCCACTCTCATACATATGTACTGAAAGATAACCTTAGTTTGTATAATTAAACCATCCATTAATTACATGTTGAGAAATTGCCTTTAAAAGCAATCTTATCAGTTATTACATGTCAATGTTTTAATACCTTCAGTTTCTTCAAAACATTGATTCCTTTCAGTTTTTCTATCAAGTTATAGGAAATCCACAACTCCTCCAATGTGTCTCCAACAGCTTCCTACATATAATCAAAAGATAAAATCTTTTAAATATTTCAGAAACATCATCTGTGATGTTAACAGCTATGTCTCAACAATTATAAAAACTTTTTTTTTTTTTTAAACACACCAATCCCCCCACACCAGTGTTTGAACATTTACCCCTCAGTGGAATAGGTAAAATTACCCAAGCAACTGGCCTTTTAAGGCATTATGACTGTCTATTTTCCCAAACTCTGGTAGATGCTGGGTTCCAATCCCACCACTATCTCCAACACAGACCATGAATGCATGAATCAATGAATGTGTAACAACACCGTTTGGTTACTGAGTGTCAAACAAAGGTCTTTGCCTACAAGACAAAAAAAAATTCAAAATAATAAAGGGGTCAGAAAATTACTCACAAAATATTCGGGTTTTGGGGAAGGTATTGCAAGTTTTATTGTCAAATTATCCCAGTGTTTATCATCAGCTAATCACACATACTAAGACAACAGTTCACAAAATTAAAATAAAACCCATCACTAATAGCAAAACTGTAAACAATGCTAAGCACCTGTTGCCTCTGTTTATTCTGCAATCTAGTCACTAGCATTAATCGTTCAAATGATCGTTGTATAAAATATGTATATGCCAACACACTCATGATCAACTTCAGGAATATTAATCAGCTTTCACTTAAGACTGATCTCTAACAGGGACAAAGCAATGTTGGTGCAAAAACCAGTTCAGTTTCCACAACAGAGTTATCTTTCTTTACATTGTTAATGGCTGGATCATTCAAGTTGAATGCCAACTTTTAGTTTCAAACTGGATATCATACTCATCTGTTGATAAATAAAGTCACACAAGGGGATGTCTCCAAATTTCGCAGGATTCTATGCTTCTGCGAAACCCAGATTTTAGGTCGCAAGTATAAGATTATGACAGAAAATCCTAAAATGTCTATAATAAATCATGTTTATGATGCTGGCAGAAACCAGAAAAAAAAATCCCCAAATTCAATGCCTGATTACATGTCATTCATAAAAGATGAATCGAAAAAAAGTGTCTATTTGTCCTCCTTTTATTCAAAACAACAAACAAACCAAAAATAATTTGGAATTCGATAATATAACTTTAGCTCTAATCATTAACATTCCAAAACCAAAATATGTAGAAATGTGTGAACAACTTATACTTACCAACCCTGTTAAACTTTTGATTGAATTTCTACCAAGAGACAATATTTTTAAATGTTCTGAAATAAAACAAAATCAGTAAATATAACTTAATGAGCTGCTACAAAGAATACAAACATTTTTTATTTAATTCTTATTCTTTATTTAATTTCTTATCATATCACTATCGCTAGTCACTTGTACCAGTTCAATCATTAATAAACAAATAATAGCATTTCATTAGCAAACAAAATAATTAGCTGAGATGAATATTTGTCAATAATTGCAAAGTATATACTGCAAAATAATATTATCTCACCCCAGTGCAAAATATCACACAAGACTGAGTAACCATTACTCAATACAACAAACACGATGTATAATAAATATATATATTGTTTACTATTACCCAACCAAATTATCAAAATTGTTCCATCTCACATTTTTAATTACTTTAATTTTAAAAACTGAATATATTATTTTTTAAAACCCAGAAGACAGAACTATGAAATCAGTACCACCTGAGCTACCACTAAAAGCTCGGTTGTTTGAACATTTTATAAAAAATAATTGCAAACCCCCCCCCCCCCCAAAAAAAAACAACTTCAATACTTACTCAAACCATTAAGATTTGCAATTTTCTCAATGCTGTTTGTTGACAAACTAAGTTTTCTGTAAAATAAAAAAAATAAAACTTTAAACAAGAACAAATCAGTATGCACATGTCCACAAAAAATACAGACTTTTTATCTAATACAACATTCTATCACATTTTGATACTGTGGTATTAATTTCTAAACATGTGTGTTCTGATATTCGTAGTAGTTCAAAACAGTTTTCATATTTCTCTGAAAAAGTGAGTGCATAATTAGACAAAGGTATTGCTTTATAAAATAAATAATCTGTGCCCCGTTTCAAGAAGATATATTAGTGCTAAGATCACCATAAGTGCTTCATAGATCGGGTCTCTGGTCAATTCTTTTAACAGAAACATTGGGAGTTGCAGTCATCACAGACAGTACATATTTTAGTCATGAAGCAGTGGCTGGAATGGGAAAAACCCAATGAAAAGAAACTGTGATTCACTATTTCTTGCAGACTCAATTAATCAATCCTTTTTAATGGGTTTCCCCTACAGCCTATTTTACTTTATGCTGGGGTGTCGTTAAACATCCATTCATTCATTCTTGCAGATGCACCGACTTTTTTTTAAATAGGACTATGTCAAGACATAACTGTTTAAAATGCAGTTATAGAAAATACAATCTAATTAAAATTAGATCCACAATTACATGTAGATCCAACACCAGCCAGTTGGAGCTCATGTCCACCAATCAAAACCTTACTTGCAGAATCATGCCAGTGATTTAAAAATAATTTGAAAACATTCCGAATTATCCTGAGGGTATACGACATGTTTCGTGTGAATTACGAATGCCTTAAAACATGTTTTATTTTATAAAATAAATAATTTGTAATGTAAAACTGAAGACTGATTTAGTTTTAGTTTTTTATAAATAAACAAATAATTTTTAATGTAAAATTGAAGACTGATAACCCACCCCGTACGTATTGGTATGGTTCGCTGTACTGCGGCCACTAAAATAGATTCGCCCGATATTTTTAGAATTTGTATGCTCCCAAATAACGTTATAAAAGGCGAAGTGTGATTGGTCAATATTTAAATTATTATTTACAGACGAAATGTTACCTGGACATTGGGGACTATGCAGTGTTGTTAGCTTTAAATCACTGGCATGATTCTGCAAGTAAGGTTTTGATTGGTGGACATGAGCTCCAACTGGCTGGTGTTAGATCCACATGTAATTGTGGAGCTAATTTTAATTAGATTGTAGAAATAATTAAACACGTTTGGCAGGGTTTCTGCCAGTGGGTAAAACATGTATAGTGACATACCCATATTTTTTTTTTTTTAATTGAACCTTTTGACAAAATTAATTACTCTTATAATTATTGTATGATTTTCTTAACCTTGACCGTAAATTTAACCCATTTTCTTTCTGGAGGAGAACCCCATAAATGCACTGGTTGCATTCAATTCCATAGCGACATACACAAAAAATTCTTTCTGGCAGAAACACTGTTTGGTTGGTGAACTTTTCAGGTTTTGCATGTTTTAACTTTGGACAGGAAATTTCAGACAAATATATACATATACACACGTGCAAGCAGACAGCGTTGAGAGAGATGCATCCATTTTCTCTATCGGGGGAATCTGGCCATGCAGCTTGACGTCTGTTGCTTCACTGCTCTTTATGCCCGTTTTCTCTTCCTGGGACAAAGATAAATCAAACAAAATTATCTACCTTAATACTTTCCTAATAAGAAGAAGTTTGTTTTGTTTAACAACACCGCTAGTGCACACTGATTCATTAATTATCAACTATTGAATGTCAAACATTTTGTAATTCCGACACCTAGTCATCAGAAGAAACCAGCTACATTTTTCCTTATGCAGCAAGGAATCTTTTATATGCATTTTTCCAGACAGGAAAGCACACATACAACAGTCATACCAGTTGTGGTGCACTGGTTGGAATGAGAAAAAAAGCCAATCAGTTGAATGGATCCACCGAGGTGGTTCGATTCTGTGACGAAAGCACCTCAAGCAAGCACTTAAGAGACTGAGCTAAATCCTGCACCACTTTCATAATAAAAACACAGGCTAAAGATTCAAGAAATCTAACATATTAGAAAGCAGATATTTCTATTTAAAAATGCACACAGCACATTTTAATTATGATTATATGACATATAGTTAAAAACTATAGATAATCAGGAAACTCACTTCTACACCATTGTGGCCCACTCTTTTCTATCAATAGGAAGGGATTTTTTTTTTTAATGCACAGACAAGATAGTTCATGCCATGTTTTTACAATTGTGAAGCACTTATGGGAGTACTGGCTGGAACAAGAAATAGCCCAACATGCAATGGGGATCGATACTAGACTGATTTTGCAACAGGCAAACACTTTGCCACTAGGCTGTGTTAGTTGAAAAGATAATTTTTGCTTTTTAATTCTGTATTACCAGTTGCAAAAGGTACTGGTTTGAAATTGCTGTAGGCAGGCTCAAAATTGCCACAGTTGAGCACTTTGATTACAGCTAAAAAAAAACCTCTCAAAATCACCATAAGCAGCCCACAAAGTTAACTTCACCATTTAGGAACCAGATGGTGCCTACTGCTATTTTGCATACAGATAGTATAAAATATTTTTGTCATTAAATGAAAAAAAGTGGACATATATAAGACTAAATTGGTTGCAAGCTAGGTAAGTCAAGGGTGGAAATAACTGATCACTTCACAATTCCCAAGCCCTTGTAGGAGTTACTCTACTGTGAGTATACAGACAGGATTGAAAAATAAAATAGGGATCATCCTAACAGTAACCAAATTTGTCAATAGTTAATTTGTACTGGGATACAACTTGTATAAATTTGGATAACAAAATCAGCATCAATTTTTAAGTTCTCAATTCTTTTGTAAATTATCAAAACAAAAAAGAAAAAAGAAGTCATAACAGAATCATCTGCAAAGTGAGAGCTGAAATACTTCAAAGATAAATTTAGAGATGGTGTGTACTTACAAATTTGGCAAGAGCTTCCTTGATTGTTGTTCCTTTAGACTGTAAGAGGGAAAAATACAAATATTTATATGCGTTTTTAAAACAAAATGCCACAATAGTTGTGTTGATTAATTATCACACATTAAAATAAAGGCATTAGTGAATCAAAAGGTAGTTTGAATGTTCTCACTACTAAAAACTACAGGGACAAAATGTCAATTTTCAACAGCCACATAGTTTATGTTTGCTGAAATACTTGCCTATATGTGTAAAATGTCTGCTATTAAAGGGTTTAATGTAAGATGTGAATGGTCCTTCTAGTTAGATACTGTCTTCAAATATAGGTTTAATTACTCACGACTGATGATTTTTGCTTTGTTATTATATATTCTTCAATTCATAATTAAAGATTATAAACTTTTCATTTTGTTAAAGATATCACCATTTACAAAAACAATAAAAGTTGTAGTGTTCTTCATAGCAGTTATGTCTTAGGTTGTAAATAGTATTTAAAATAATTATGAGCAGTTGTTTCACTTCAAGAACATATAAAACAATAAAAATAATTATTGAACAATGTTATAAATGCAACATTTGTGGATCACTTTTTTCTGTAAAGCTGCAATCTTTATTAAACAATTACTGTAAATCAGGAAATGTTAGCGAGCATAAAATGTTAGCAAATTTGGCAAGATCATACAAAACACTAATATTTCATGACACTAAATTTAAAGAGACTGTTAAAAAACCCACCTTTAGTGTGATTGTTTTGTCTTTGATTAACTGAACTCGCAACAATGGTTACATGTTATTGATTAAACCAAAAGGATAGCAAACAAAAATAGTTAATTAGCATGCACATTACTGGAATTTTCTACTAAATTCAAGATATCTGTAAGCTGCATAACATCAAGATTCGTCAAAAACATTATTTCAGTTGATCATACAACTTAAGCTTATTAGTTTTTTTAGTTTCTGATATGATGACCTCGCTAAAGTTTTATGTTGCTTTTATATGTCATTTATTCAGATTTCGTTAAATTTTAAGATCACTAATATTTTATGATTTACAGTACCATACAGACGTTCCTTCATTTTTAACAGTAAGTCATAAGTTAAAATATCATAACTGATAAGTTACGGTCTTCTGTTTTCACATAACCTGATGATAGGTCAGGTCAGTTTAGCTGCTATACAAAAAACATTTACAGCAAAAGATCATTATGTCAATTGCATACAACAAGTCGGTGTGAATAATTGTATAATGAGACCTAGCTTTAACCGTGATATTTTGGATGGTTTATAAATCACAATTGGAAAGCATCATGATGCATCAAGATGTTTCAGTTATAAATGAACTCTCATGTTAATGCTGGTAAGACATCATTCATTAATGATTTGTAAATAACTTTTAGTGTACAATTTATTTTAATTATTAAAAAAAAATTATTTTACAATTATTTGCTGGTATAAACAAATTACCTAATTGTATTTGCTATCAAGTATTTTAGTAACAAAGATGTGAACTGACACAGTGACTTGTCTTGGCTAGTTCAAATTATCTTTTTTTTTAAATATTAATCAAACTACATATTTCAGAAACATATTTTTTGTTCATGTAGTGACCTTAAGAGCTGTTCATTCAATGGGGTCACACTCTTGTTTACTAGAATGGGTGTGTATTCTAGGTTTGGATGACTTATTTTCAATGTGCATTGATTGTAATATTTGATTTGACATAGCATAATCACAAAATGAGCGTAATTCTTTTCACATGTACAGTACTTGTGCTTTAATCATTATCCTAACAGAATTTCAGACATCAATGGCAGATCTAGAGTATAGAATGAGTCCCTGATGATTCACGATACTTAATTTTTGTATCAGTATATTTTAAAACTGCTTTGTAATTTTATTATAATTATTAGTTGAAGAAACTTTTAAAGTGTTACCTGAACCAACAATGCAGAAAAATCAACATAACTGATGCAATCAAAAGTGCATATGTACTTACAATTGGCCTACCCACGCTCACTGAACAAAAAAAAGTACCTCTATTGTGTCACGTTATTTACTATTTTCAAGTATAGAAGCACAAAGCGTCATAAAATCAAACTATATAGTTGAAATTTGCATAGTTAAATGTATGTCTTGAAGCAATCAATAAAAAAGGAACTCTTTTTTACCATTTTGTTTTATAGATTTAGCAATCAGCAGATTGCTGAAAGGTGTTTAAAACATTGCTTGCAAGATAAGGTGGAACAAACTTCTTTTTAATTGCTTTGGTTACTTCTGGGTTTTTTAATCTAAATATTATTTTAATATTTATTCAAATGTAATACTGACTATATATATTGTAATTATGGCCATATTTTTAATGCACTGTAAAACTCAATAGTCAAATTCAATCCTATTTTACGTTTTCAATTTTTAGCACCCTTATTTGCTTCCATAGAAAAATTATTGATGTGTGACCTCACCTGTTAACTGACGTCACTCACCAATACGTAAAAATAAACATGCACATGCAGAAGACACTTTGATATATACATATTTTGGGCATGATTGCCATAAATTAAGAAAACTACAAATGTTTTAACTGACTTACAGGTCATGTGTTTTTGACATATTTTGGTTCCTGTGTAGAAAAAGTATTTTTAAGGTAAAATGTAACAAAGAATTGGATATACTAAATATTTCTTAGCTACTTGACAGTCTACACATCTGACTGTGAGACTTGGAATGTAAACGTATGTCGCGTATAACTTTAAAATGGGGGTGGGGGGGAAATCCCAAATGGCACAACTTAATAGAGACAGCGACTCAACAGGGTACGAGTATAAATGCCTAAGGTCGACAATGTTCAGTCACTTTTCGGATCTTGTTTTGGCTTCGTACACAATAAATAAACATATCAAATGGTAATTTTTTGATCCGATATATTTGACAAAAGGTACTTTTTATTTCTTTTATCTTTTAAAACTTAAAATTAAAATTCAGAATTATGAAGAAAAAAAATATATACGGACCTGTAAACAGCATTGTCTGCTTGTTATAGAGATTTGACAGGGGTCAAAGTTATATAGTAGACTAGTTTTTATTTTAATGTGACAAAGCATTGTAATAATATAGCAAATTTTTAATTTGAATGATGTCAGTATTCCAATGATGTCACTTTACATCATGATCTCCTTACAATAACCATAAACTGAGTACATGACGTTTCTGTTTCAAGAATGCTGGAAAAATTACATAGCAAAATTGCTATTGAATTTATTTATTTTTTATCATTATTGTTTGAAAAAATATTTGTGATTAAAAAAATTGTACCTTTTACGAAATGTGGATTTTAAGTGAAATTACGGTAAGATATGCTATATTTATTGTGTACGAAGCCAAAACAAGGGTGCGAAAAGTGACTGTTGTCGAACTTACAAATATTATCAACGTCCCTAACTGCTTTATGTTTCCAATTCCGTTCACTTTGTTTTCTTGTGCACGGTTCGTGCAATCAACATCCGATTTATTGTCATCGGCATGTCGTTCATTTATGAGGTTTATCTTCACAGTTCAGGAACATTTTCAAAAACAATAAAGTTCAGAAAAGTAAGTATATAAATACAAAACTTTACAAACCACTAAAACCATTAATTTTTTTAAGTCATTTTTGTTTATTCCTTAAAATTACCGGTATCAGGTTCACATAACTCATCAGTGTTCGAGATTAAAACATTTGGGCAGTATCCCAATTGGATACTAACATTTCAAAATCTGGTACCAAACCTGAAATTTTACTATCCCACTTAAATGAAATTCATAAATAACATCATAACAAACTTGGAAAACACTGTTCTCGTTCCCAGTCTACTGCTATGCTGCAATCGAAATTGCGGAATTCGTGAAATTTGCAATCAAATGGAATCGACAAAAATATTTGTTGCATCTATTTTTGAGTAATATTGACATAAATTAATATTTAGCATTAATATATTAGTGTTTCTGACATTACTAATGATAAACCTACCTGTATAAATTTTCTGCAGATGTGGAATCAATATCTCAAATAAAATTTGAAGGGAGGAAACATCTAACAAAAACAATAGCGACTTAGCGGTTCCCTGTCCATTGCTATGCCACTATTGCTCCAGTGTAGCATTAGGCTGGGTAGCGAGTTGGGGGGGGGGGGGGGGGGGGGGGGGGGGGGGGGTATTGTTACGGCATTGCATTAGACTGGGTTCGAGCCTGAAAATACTGTTACTTAACTTCACCAGTAAATGACGACGTTCATTGTTTCAGCGAAAAATAAAAGTGCAGGTTTAAAAAACCAACAACATTATATGGTATCCCGGTGGAATACTGGGTTATTGAAGTCTGGTATCCAAAATTAAATTCTGGTATCCCCGGGATATCGGGATACCGTTAATCTCGAACACTGCTCGTAGCAATTGACTTAAAATGGAAAAAGATGATTTAACATTCAGTGCATGTCACATGACCTCACACATGCCAGATTAATTTTTACGATTTTTAAGACCCGTTGTTAGAATTTGTTTTCAATTATTATATTCAATCTGCAAAAGGTATGCTATATTTTTGTGCCTCTATTGTAGTGAATAGTATTCATAATCCATTCATAACAATTGTAAATAATTTTGAGTGTATAAATTGTGATAATTATGAATCAATTCATTAAAAAAATTATATTTTACAAACCATTCACTGGTATAAACATAATCCCTATCAGTATTAACATCAAATGTTAGCGATGTGTGTTGATAAAACGCAGACCGGACCAGAACGCTTGACAAATTGAATGTTTCCTTTTTAAAAAATATTAAACTAAGTGTTTGTCAACTGTGTGTAGTTAAGAAACATATATTTGTTCAAATAGTGGCGTTAAAAATGGAAAATGATGAACCGCACATGCGCATTACCATACTTTTTGCAAACGCATGCACCTGAACGCAATTAGAAATGTTGCACTCTTTCCTGTTTACTGGAGGGTGTTTCACTTTTGTTTACTACAATGGATTGGTTTTACATCCACATTGTTGATTTTTTACGTTAATCTATTTTGTTTCACATATTGTAGCTGAAAAATCTAGAATAGTATTTCCGTAAATATTGTATTCGTATTTTTGTCGTTAGGTGAACACAGAATGGGACGTCGATGGTAAATTTTTCTCATCAATTTTACCATGTATCTTCCATTCCAATTTTGTTCCTGTGTAATTCACATAATGTAACAAGTATGCTAATAAAATTGCCAATATCGTAGACTATATGTTTTTTATGGTGTTCAATTAGCATTTTGTTTTCAACACTTTTTATTTTATCTATTATACTATTTGAGTGCTGCATACTGTTGGCATCAGAAAGACACAAAACAAACCCCAAACAACTTGACATTGTGTTAATTATAATCAACCTTAAAGAATATTCATTAAGATGCAAGGAAATAAAATATGACAGTATTCTGAAATGTTAAAAACCGTAACGAAACAAAAACAAACCATCTTGAAAAATGAAGTCTGCTTGGTATGTTGCCTAGCTACATTTGCTCTGCACTACTTCCGGTACTTTTTGTTAGAAAAAAGAAAAACTACTTAATACGTAATTACAATTTTAAAACATATCATAGGCAGATGCTGTAAAATATGCTTTTAAATATGGCCCGCGTTATATTTCATTACACAAAAATAAATATATGTATAGGAACGAGGTGAAACAGGTGCCCGATAGTCAAGGTTACATCAAACTAAATGAATTGTCATTGATAATAAAGTTAACATTCGAGCAGTGCATGTATGAAGATAGTAACAACTTGCTTACGAATAGTTTGATAAAAAATATAGTGTTATTTGTTATTGAGAAATGTAATGAATTAATAGCAAGTTAAAGTCTTATTTTTATTGAAAATATCTGTATGCATGATTATATTTTAAAGTGTTTCATTGTAGTTTTTCTTATACAATATCTACCCACTAAATAAAAGCATACAGATAATTAGGAACGTATAATACTATTTGTACAAATAAAGAATAATAAATATCTCTACCAATAATAGATGTAAAGTTGTTTGTAATGTAATATTTATAGTAACTCGAACTATGACCCAGAAACCTCTATTTGGTACGAGGCAACCAAAACGTCTATTATTATAACAAAAAGTCGCCTGTGACGTCACAGAAGAATTCCCCTGGAACAAGTGCACGTCAATGATTTTAGTTTTACTCCAGGCAGCTAACTCTCTTAACACCTGCTGTTTAATGTAATAGATAAAACCAATAAAATAAAACTACAAAAAATAGGAAAACACCCTGAAAATTAAATGCATTGTTGACAATGATCTTGGGAATTCCCTCACACGGAATTCCATTCAGCTTTTTGTGACGTAAAAAGGATGGTGGTGTACAAGATGGCGACGGTCGGGTGCGTGGAGAATAGTGGTTCAATGGACAGTGAGGATTTAGCTGCGAGGAATACAAAACCAGTGATTTCTGATTTATGTAAGAAAAATGGGATTAACCACAGTTGTTTTTTGGCTGCACAAGTTCGAGACTGCTTTGAATCAAAAGCAGCATTATCGGAGAAAATAACAAAATTAAATGGTTGCAACTTCAAAGCATTTCCTAAACCATCCATCCCAACGTTACGGTCAAGAAAGGATAAATGTTCTCCAGAACCGCCAAAGAGGAAAAGAAGACCGTCGAGACATGATAGCGCAGAAATCAAAGAAAGGTGAGTTGTTGGCCACATTTTCCATTGTTTGTTTCTAACGGTTTAGAAAAGAAAATCCGCGAGCCAGGGCCTTCTCTGTGGGCCACGGTGGTGTAGGTGTTTGGGCCCCATGTCTGTGATTTGCATATGTGCATGTGACTTTTGATCTCTATGTTTGATCCCTTTCAATCAACTCCATAATTAGTACAAGCAATTCACACCAATTAAGACTAGTGTGGCACATGTGTTTCAAGATAAACTATGGCTGCCTTCAACATTGATATATATTTTCTTTTTGTTTGAAACATAATGATTAGAAATATATAACATTTCATGTGAAGAGCTGGACTTTGTGTTTTGTTTGCTTTTTCACTTGGCTTGACTGATATACTATATGTCTATATATGTATGGTGAAGTTAATCAGCTTAGTCACAGTTAGTGGTCATTTAAAAATATTAATGTTATAGATTTTTTTAGTTGTACAAGAACTATTGTTTTGTTATTTTTAAAAAATACTATACTTCATTCGAGTAAAAATAATATTACAGTAAGTGATTTTTTTGGTTAATATTTCCGGTTTGATTTGGCATAAAAAAAAGAGAAGTGTTTTAGAAACAACAATTTTGTATTTTATGTTCATGTTCAGTTTGTACAAACGTTTGTCAATATACTACCCTGGCAATTAACCGCAGCAATATTGCTGCAATGTTTTCAATTTTCTGTGGCATTTATTTGGCCATAGAACTTTCAGTTTTCTATGTCATTTACCATAATTTATTTTTGTAAAGCTGACAAATTAAACTCCTCCCTTATACTTTAAGCACAAAAATGCCATCATGCCATGGACACAATTTTTTTTAATGGCATTTTTGTTTTTTTCGGTAGACATTTTTTTTTGAAGTTGCAGACCCTAATTTTAATCTGTGAAAATGGACACTAATTTTAGTTAATCTACAAACCTGTAACACATTTGGATGAAGTTACAAGATGTTAAACAATCTTGAGTCTTTTTTGTTGAAACAGTAAAATATACTTAAAAATAGACCAGATCTCTCCTCCATAGCAGATATTTCTCAAACACATATATGTGCATTTTTAAATATATGAAAAATGCATTCCATGGTATTAGAAACATTAGGATGATCCAAAACACTTCAGATGTATGGAAATGGATAATCTAAACAATAAAATCTAAGTAATGTTTCATTTCAATTATCAAAAACGGCTCTAATAGTGAAAAATATTTGGTAATATTTAAAAACTAGAGTCTGTCACTTTAATTGCCAGGGTTTATTATTTTAGTTTTTTTTTGTAGCAACAGAAAAAAAGAGAGGGAAATATAGAAACATTTTAAAAGCATTTTCAGGATTGAAACTGTTATTAGCAAATTTGTGAAATAAAAACTACTTTCAGTGTTTCTGCCTGAAAGAAATGTTTGTGTATGGCACTATGGAATTGAATGCAACCACAGTAAACTGGGTATGGGGGACATCCCCCAGAAAGAAAATGGGTTACGTTTAGGGTTAGGGTCAGTAATGATAAGAGTAACAGGGCTAGCTCTGGGTGAACAAAACAATTCGCCAAATTGTTAACTAAACTTAAAAAATTGTATGTTATTTTCTTTAAAATGTCAATTATTACATGAAATTATTTCGCCAAACTAATATAAAATCCTCCAACTATTGGCGAATTTGGCGCATGCCAGAGCTAGCCCTGAGTAATTAATTATGTCAAAAAGTTATCTTAAAAACCCCCACAAATTTGGATATGGCGCCATACCCGTTTTACCCTCTGGCAGAAACCCTGACTTTGATCTGACATTCAGAGTTTCTGCCAGAATATACGAAGGGTAAATAGCCCACTAAAATAAAGCACTAGCCCAAACTTCTGATCAATTGTAACAAACTTTCATATAATTTTGTCAAGTTTGATCCCTTGTCATTGGGTATTCTTTCTGTCACCATTGGTTTGTGTGTTGGTAATGTCATTTACATGTATATGCTCAAACTTAATGCCATCATTGTGAAATGCATTGCTGTAGGTCAGAGACTTTACCAGTGGAAGTTTTTTTTACGGCTGTATAAAACTTATTGCCATCGGTTAAAAGGATAATTTTACTTTTTAAAATATTTTTTGCAAAGCCTTCCGACCAGTGTAAATTTTGCGGAGAGTTTTAAAAAATTATTTTGAACACTGATTAAAATAATTGGTCAGTAAGTTGAAAACTTCAGTGAAAAAAGATACGTATGTATCCAGAATTAAAACAAACAATTTATATAAATTGAAAGTTACGATATTCATTAAATTTTAAAGAAAGCTACTCACATACAATGTAGCTCTACGATAACAGTAAAAATTGCCAAGTTATGTACAAATAAAACATGTTTTCTATGAAGACGGATTAAATTTGTGACGTAGCAAATGTCATTATTTGCAAAGAAATATTTATAAAACAACAAATCCCACCATTCTCATCGGTTACGGGATGTCTCGTACCCATTTTATTTCATCCCTGGACAATTCATACACACTACCGTTTTGTACCCAAGACATATCGTACCCAGTACATTAGGACATGTTTTATGTTGAATTGCACAATGATACATATATATAAAATGACTGATTTAATATCGATTTAAAAATAACTACTGCTGTGCAATGCCAATTTAATGCCTTATTTAATGTATTCTTTGACAATCTGTTAATCTCAATAAAAATATTATAATAATAATTGTTTGAGTTGTATATTACTGTTTACTTACTCAACATTAAGTCATGTACTCATCATTTACATAATATGTAGATTGATCAAATATCGTCAAATATCGAAAAGGTTTTTTTTAAAAAAGAAATAATTTCCATGCCCACAGTACTAGTAAGCATGTTTGAACTTTGGAAAGAAAACCCAGTTAAAATCCCTCAAGCGAATAACTAACTAAGTAACTTAGACAGACCAAACATAATTATTGTGCAATTCAACATAAAACACATCCTAAATGTAGTGGGTACGAATCATCTAGGGTATAAAATGGTAGTATGTACGAATCGACCAGGGATGAAATAAAATGGGTACAAGTTGTCCTGAAACCTTCTCATCAGGGTGTCATTCTGGTTTCACAGTACCGGAATTGATATTTTTTTAAAGATGCATCCAATTAAATATCTATATCAAAATGTCCATTCTATTAGCTTATATAACACAGTCGTAAATTATATATCTAAATAAATTTATGTAGTACCAGTTCATGAAAAATGTAAAACATGATGTACCAGAAATTATATTTTTAATATTATATGGATCTCTAAATATGCATTCTCTTAAAGTATTTAATGCAGTTGTAAACTATATACTAACTAGTAGTAGCAGGGCTAGCTCTGACACTCGACAAATTCGCCAGTTGTTAATTTTGAAAGCAGTTGGCAAATTTTATTTTAACTTGGCGAAATAATTTTTAAGTTTTATAGAAAATTTGGCGAAATTTTCTGCTCACCCAGAGCTAGCCCTGAGTAGTACCAGTCAATGAAAAATGTGAAAATGTTTGTATTTATTCACTTTTAAAGTGATTTTACATCATTTTTTCTTTCAATTTCATTTTATTTTATTTTCACAATTAGATTGGAAATATCTGAAATACGGAAAAATTAAATTTTTGAGTACATGGTATGCAGTTTATATATATCATTTGAACTTAAATTAGTTTTAATTGCATGGGTATCAAATTTCGATAATAATATGATTCCATTACATGTAGTTTAGCAAGTTCAACATATTCAAAAAACTATTTCCCATTTACAAGTTAGTATCAGTGTTTTAAATAGTAAATGAACAATTTGCTAACATTTGACTTTGTGTGAATCACCTTTAAAAACTGTCTTGTCTTCTCCCCCCCCCCCCCCCCCCCCCCCCCCCCCCCCCCCCCCCGCCAAATAAAACAAAGGCTTATTAAGCATATTAATTCTTTGTTCAACTTTCCCCAAAATATATTTGCCAAGACACTTTGACAGATAGCTTAGACCACATTACAGTATATATAATGTAAAATTAGATCAAGCCAAGGCCAGTCATCAAAGTCGGAAACGTGCTTATAAATGTCATGTTTGGTATATAAATTATTCACTCTGGAAATAGACATTTATAAATTAAATGTAATCATCTGTTTCTCAGCAAACAGGTGCAGTAGAAAATTAGCAAGTTTGGAAGTCAAACACAAGTACAAGTTATCTTGTATCTCAAGTACATGACCCAACAAGTAGTCTGGCTCAACAAAGGGAGGTTTAGTCATACGTGTGTACTTTTGTAAACGGTGGACTTCAGTTTCCAACCTTGTTGTATATTTCCACTATTGTAATCTACATGTACATGTACATGATTAGATATACATGTATATATATGTGTTGATTATTGCATGAGTGAGAGTACCATACACAATTTTAGGGAACAAGTTTATGATAGTAAGGAATATTAATTCAGGGTTTCTGCCAGAGGATAAAATGGGTATGGTGCGATACCCAATTTTTTTTGCAGATTTTTTTTTTTTAAGTTGACCTTTTGACAAAATTAATTACTTTTATCATTATTTTAACCCTAACTCTAAATCTAACCCATTTTCTTTATGTAGGAGGCCCCCATACCCCATATCAACTGCAGTTACATTCAGCACGTACATTGTAAATATTAAATTTCATAGCACCATACACAAAAATTTCTTTCTGGCTGAAACACTGATTACCCCGGTATATAAAACAATTCTCAAAAGAGTTTTGTGTGATACTTGTAAACGCAAAAGTGATACTTTTTTTATTATCCACAAACTGTGATTTTATAACAATTAATGTTAAGGATCAGTGTAATCGAGCTTCACAATAAATGCAATAAAACAAGGTCAGTTATAATGATGCTGAATGATGTCAGTTTTACATTCCACAACTGCCACAAGCTTGCAGCAGCAATAGCAATATCAGAAGAGTATTTGATGTATTGTTATGACCCATGCCATAAAGATAATGTGGGAAAATTACGATAGTTATGTAACTGTTTGTTGTAAACCATGTGAATAATAATAAACCATGTGAATAATAAAAGTCTGTATGTGCACATTAATAATTTAGCCAGTTCAGGTGCATTTTGATCAGTCTGGAAAAATAATATCTTTATTAATTAATTTCAGAGTGTATTAGATTGATGATGTAAACTACACCAATTTTTTTATTTATTGTTCCATATTTACAAAAAACCACAAATAAACGTCACTGTATACAAGAAAGTCACATGACATGCTGTCAAAGTTGAAGGTTGTCAAACATGGATTTTACACATTAGAACATTCGTTTAATAGTGTGTGAATCCACCCCTGGCGCGAATACACTCGACACATTGTTGCCTCATGCTGTTGATCAGACGTCTGAAGAACTCTTGGGGAATGGCCTGCCACTCTGCCATAAGAAGTTGACCCAGATCATGAAGGTTGGCCGGAGGGGCATGGTTATCCCGAACTCTCCTGCCTAATTCGTCCCAGGCGTCTCTATTGTGGCCAAGTCAGGCGAATATGCTGGCCAATCCATCCTGGCGATACCTTGTTGTCTGAGAAAGTCTGTTACCATCCTGGCGCGGTGGGGTCTGGCATTGTCATCCTGCAGAACTGCCCCGCCGCCAATCTGCTGAAGGCCTGGGAGAACCAATGGCCGGATAATCTCATTCAGATAGCGGATTCCATTCAGATTGCCATCCACCACATAGAGGGGGGTCCTGTGGTGGATAGAGATGCCGCCCCACACCATGACGCTGCCACCACTGAACCGGTGACGTTGTCTAACGTTAACGTCAGCGAAGTGCTCCCCAGGACGTCTGTAGACACGAACCCGACCGTCGTTGAACTGGAAACTAAACCTGGACTCATCAGTGAACATCACTCAACCCCACTGAACACGTTGCCACCGCAGATGAAGCGTGCACCAGTGACGTCTGGCCGTTCTGTGACGTGGTAGGAGTGGTGGTCGAACAGCCTGGAGACGGCAGCGTAGATTATTGGCTCTCAGACGATTGCGTATAGTTTGATCAGACACTCGATTTCCAGTCGCAGTCCGCAGATTGTCACGTAATCGGCGTGCAGTGGGTGTGCGTTGACGTAGAGCCATATTGGTGATGTAGCGGTCCTCTCTATTTGTAGTGCTTCGGGGTCTTCCCGAACGTGGACGATTTCGAACAGAATTCGTTGCTTGGTACCGTTGCCACAGTCGGCCAACGACACTCTGACTGACACCAAGTCTCAGAGCAACATTTCTTTGTGTATTGCCATCCTGAAGCCAAGCAATAGCCTTTCCTCGATCTTCGATAGTCAGTTGAAGTCGTACCATTGTTGAATTTGGAGTGTGCACCGTGCACGAACGCAAGCTCCAATTATACGGAAATTCAGCATTGGGAACATGGAATACATGTACAAAGCGTGCAAATGAAGCGCTTTGTGAAAAAGCAAGTTATGGGCACTTAGCAGACCTTTCGCTTTTGCCCTAATTTACGTGCAAATGTAAGCATGTTTTCGCCATTAGAACTAGTCGACAGTGTCAATGACAGTGGATTTTAATTCATTTATGGGTTGCTTAGACCCACTTTCGTCAAAATGGAACAATACCATGCGTGACATTATGGTCTAGCTAATATAATTGACATTCAGAAAATAATGTCGAAAATATCGTCTGACCCTTAAATTCTTTTCAGTAGTATATATATATATATATATATATATATATATATATATATATATATATACATGTAATATTAATACCCATGATTGTACATGTGCAAATGTTCTTTGGTAGTCATATTACTATATATTATTAGTTTTTAAGCTATTGCAGGTTCAGTATTGTACCTACGTAACCTAGAAACTATACACTACATGGTATGTTATTATCATTGTTAAATACATGTAGGTCTTAAATTTATCAGTGGCACTGACATGAATTGTCATAGCAGTGACATGAATTGTCATAGCACTGACATGAATTGTCATAGCAGTGACATGAATTGTCATAGCAGTGACATGAATTGTCATAGCAGTGACATGAATTGTCCTAGCATTGACATGAATTGTCCTAGCAGTGACATGAATTGTCATAGCAGTGACATGAATTGTCATAGCATTGACATGAATTGTCCTAGCAGTGACATGAATTGTTGTAGCAGTAACATGAAATTGCCGTAGCAGTGTCATGAAATGCCATAGTCACAATATGAATTGCTATAGATCATGGCAGGGCTCGAATGTAAGAATTTGTCTCCCACGAATGAAATTGACCACCAACAGCAATTTAAAGCCTGCCATGGCAATTGAAAAAAAGAAAAGACTTTTGCAGCAAATAGATAAGACTGAAAGGTTATTTTGCTCGATGTAGACATATTTAAAATATACTAATGTTATATATTGGCAACTAATGTACACCGGGTGTAAACATTTTGCTATCATTGACGAGCTTTACCAACGGCACTTATGTGCCATTGGTGATGCTCCTGGCCTATGGCAATTTATATCTCAACGACGACAATTGCCGTCGGTGCCGTCATTAAGTTCGAGCCCCGTCATGGTCTTTACTGTTTGCAGTTTGTTGTCGCTGGATAAAAAGTATTGTTGTCACTTGAAGGGAAAGAAAGAAATGTTTTATTTAACAACGCACTCAAAACATTTTATTTACGGTTATATGGCGTCAGACATATGGTTATGGACCACACAGATATTGAGAGAGGAAACCCGCTGTCGCCACTTCATGTGCTACTCTTTTCGACTAGCAGCAAAGGATCTTTTATATGCACCATCCCACAGACAGGGTAGTATATACCACAGCCTTTGATATACCAGTCGTGGTGCACTGGCTGGAATGAGAAATAGCCCAGTGGGCCCACCAACGGGGATCGATCCCAGACCGACCGCACATCGAGCGAGTACTTTACCACTGCGCTACGTCCTGCCCTCTCACTTGAAGGGGTAATTTTATTTTTTTATTTTTTATTTGTTGCAAACGTTATGGACTTAAAATTGCCCAAGGCAGACTCACTAGTCTATATGGCAAAAATCTTCTAAAATTACCAGTTCTAAAGTTTGAGTCCAGTGTATGTACCTTGTTCATATATTAAACTGATATAATACTGACTAACCCCAATTATGATGTTGAACAATCTCAGATCCCAGGGCCGTAGCTAGTATTTTTTGTAAGTTTCTGGACCCAGTGGTAGGAGTGGATCCAGGATTTCTCTTGAAAGGTAAAATTTTGTACTACAAGATCATCAGACATCTCCGTGAAAACATTTAGGGAGTAATTAATTGCTCCCCTAACTTACTACTTAGATTATTGAAGACATAGAGATTATTATATGAGCTTGTGTGTGAAACTGATTTTACGTAACAAGTGTCAGGATTTTTGTATTGCCTGAACTAGTGTCGGGGAGTAATAGCTTCCTTTAAAAGTAAGTTCTAGTTCATGCATTTATTCAGGGCTCGAACTTAAGAATTTGTCTCCCACAGCAATTTAAAAACAAAATTGCCATAGGTGAAATGGCCTACTGGCAGCAGTTTAAAGCCTGCCCATGGCAATTGAAAAAAAAAAAAAACTTTTGCAGCAAATAAATAAGACTGAAAAGTTATTTTGCAGACATATATTTTAAATGTACTACTGTTATATACTGGCATCTAATGTACACACACCGGCCTCGGTGGTGTTGTGGTTAGGCCATCAGTCTACAGGCTGGTAGGTACTGGGTTCGGATCCCAGTCGAGGCATGGGATTTTTAATCCAGATACCGACTCCAAACCCTGAGTGAGTGCTCCGCAAAGCTCAATGGGTAGATGTAAACCACTTGCACCGACCAGTGATCCATAACTGGTTCAACAAAGGCCATGGTTTGTGCTATCCTGCTTGTGGGAAGTGCAAATAAAAGATCCCTTGTTGCTAATAGGAAAGAGTAGCCCATGAAGTGGTGACAGCGGGTTTCCTCTCAAAATCTGTGTGGTCCTAAACCATATGTCTGACAAATAAAATGTGTTGAGTGCATCGTTAAATAAAACATTTCTTTCTTTCTTTCTAATATACACACAGTGTAAACATTTTGCCATCATTGACAGGGCTAGCTCTGGGTCAGCAGAAAATTTCGTGATTTTTTTTATAAAACTTCAAAAACTGCAGAAATCCAGTTAGTTTCTGACAAAATATCAATTATTTCGCCAATTATTTCCTAGTTTTTGAAATTCGCAACTGGCGAATTTGGCGAGTGCCAGAGTTATCCCTGATTGATGTGCCCGACCTACGGCAATTTATATCTCAACAACGGCAATTGCCGACAGTGCCGTCATTAAGTTCGAGCCCTGTTAATTGTACGCTAGGGTAATGATGACACTTGAAGCATCTGGGAGGGACAGTCCATACCTGAAGTACCTCGAGAGCTGTGATAATCCGTTCTCCTTCTGCAAACTGGGTTTTTTACCAATGACTTGCACCCTTCCATTTCAAGATCCTTTAATGATTTACATACACCCTTCCCAGGGTTTCTGCCGGAAAGAAATTTTTAGGTATGGCGCTATGGAATTGAATATTTACAGTGTGTGTGCTGAATGCAACGGCAGTTGACAGGGGTAGGTTTAGGGTTAGGGTTAAGAGAATCATAGTATTTATACATGCGCTGTCGGTCTGGGATCGATCCCCATTGGTGGACCCATTGGGCTATTTCTCGCTCCAGCCAGTGCACCACAAGTGCATAACAAAGGCTGTGGTATGTGTTATCCTGTCTCTGGGATGGTGCATATAAAAGATCCCTTGCTGCTAACTGAAAAGAGTAGCCCATGAAGTGGCAACAGCAGGTTTGCTCTCTTAATATTTGTGTGGTCCTTAACGGTAACCATATAACCATAAATAAAATGTGTTGAGTGTGACGTTAAATAAAACATTTCCTTATATTTCCTGTGGCAAAGACTGATTTATACATTTCCATTAAAGCTTGATCTACACCTTTCCATTTGAGCTCCAGTAATAATTTCTACCCTGCCATTTTAAAGGTTAACTTTATTATAAAGTAAAATGAAAACCAGACAGATTTTTTTGGCCAAGTGGTAGTCAGGAGGTGACATTATGTTAAAGGCTTTTTTTTTTTTTTTTTAAATTATTGAAAATCCTGCATTAAAATTGCTTTTTGGCTAAAAGGAAAAAGTACCCTAGAATAGTGAAGTAGTTTGTGAGGATTTCCCCTAACTGCACTATGTAATATATAGACTACTGAAAACGATCGTGAAGGACTTCAATAAATGAATAACAGTGTCATCCATGTTTTCTAATTAAGTTTGGATTGTATAGGAATTTTGTAAGATGGTGCTTACGTAAAAGCAAAAGTAGGAATATTAACACTTTTCACTAATCATTGGGAATACAAAGTATACATTAAAATAGCTAATTATTATCATTATAATTAACTTTCCGTTACATTCATTGCAACATAACATAATCCCATTGGGAGTTTGTTCATTACTCGACGAACGTAAAAATTACATCATCAAGGAAGATCATATCTGATGACATCATTGTAGATGGTCAAGTTGTCTTATTGAGTGTTATTGTTTGTGGACCAGAAATAATTCAGAATAAAGTATGAAGTCATAGTGTTATTATTAGCATGTATGATTCAAATTTAATTATAAGTATTGTCTGTTATTTCTTTTACATTCATCGGAGTATGAACAAACAAAATAATCTGCAAACTTATGTGAGAATGGCGTTGCCGATTCACATAGTTTATGGATGATTATTTTTTTCATAACCTGATGATAGTGAAAGAAATAACAGACAATCCTTAAATAAAGTTAACCTTTAAGTTCCGTTGATAACTTACACCCCTTCATCTATTTTACGCTCCACTTACAACTCTCACACATGTGCTTTCCCATTTTAAGCTCTACTGATGACTCATGCCTTCCCATTTTAAGCTCCACTGATAACTCAGCCCATTTTAAGCTCTAAAGATTGCTCTGATCCCCATTACCTAATAGAGTAATGGGAATGTTCACCATGTTACAGAGTTTACGTAACGTCAGTTACGTGTATGTTCTCGAGCTACAGAAGTCAGTACATCCGTACTGTTGTTTATCCACCCGTCCAGTCATTAATACCCAGAGCACAATGGCAGCAGTGTGAAATAAAAATAGCCACGAACAACGGCAACCGACAAGTTGATGGGACAGTCAACGGAAGCTGACACAGCTGTTGTCACGGGTCAGATGAACTGTCCGAAAAGAATGGAAATCATTTCTCGAGACACATGTGTAGGAGTCGGGTTTATGGGCTTTGTGACATTTCCGATCATGTGTGTAGGCGATTCACTTGAATGAATGCATTTTGACCTATGTTCAGAAAGGAACAACATATTTCTTTTCATTCTTTCTTTCTTTTTTTTCTTTCTCTTTTTTTGTGTTTCAGTTATCTAGGTTAGAAATCACAGGTGGAAGTAGGTGTAAATGTGACAACATGCACATACCTGTAATAGAAGTAACTCATTGTATTTAGGGTGGAGTAGATTTCTTATTGATATTTATTTAATGGAAAGGAAAGGAATGATAGCTTAAAACAGTAGCCAGTAATCCTTACATTGCACATGTACATAGGTATGTCAAGTATGACAATTGTGACGTGGTTGCAGGTGCTAAAGAAACCTCACTGCTACCATGTTATTTTTTCCTCATTAGTAGTGGGACATAATACTAGTCGTAAAGCATTTGTTTGATGCATGATTGATCACGGTCCTATTCCTGTTGTTGGGCCCATTGGGCTATTGTTCATTCCAGCTAGTACTCCACAGCTGGTGCAACAAAAGTCATAGTATGTACTATCGCAGGGGATATTTTGTTCAGCATCGCATCGCAATTAGCTACACAAGTTTCAGTGGTCGGTACACAATTTTAAAACATTAAGCAGTAGTTGCCAATCAATTTTCAGTTGACTACAGATATTGCTAATCAAGATTTTGAAAACAATTTCCGTGTATCCTATCTGTGGGATGGTGCTGATCGAAAAGAGTAGAACATGGGAATGGTGGCAGCATGTTTCATCTCTCATCTGTGTAGCCCTTCACCATATGTCTGACTCCATACGGTATATTAAATAACCATAATAAAATGTGTTCAGTGCGCCATCAAATAAATCTCGTTCCAGCCAGTCACCACGACTGGTATATCAAAGGCCGTGGTATGTATTACCCTGTCTGTGGGATGGTGCATATAAAAGATCCCTTGCTGCTAATTGAAAAGACTAGCCCATGAAGTGCCGACAGCAAGTTTCCTCTCAATATCTGTGTGGTCCTTAATCATATATCTGACGCCATATAACTGTCAATAAAATGTGTTGAGCGCATTGTTAAATAAAACATTCCTTTCTTCATTCTTTCATCTCTCCCTGCTTCATCTCTCTTCTCCCTCTGTCTCTGTCATTATATAAAAAAAAATTCCTTCCTTCCTTCTTCCTTCCTTCCATTTTCGCAGTAAGGGAACAGTTACATCAAACATCTAGGTTAATGTATACTAGCACCTGTACACAACCGCAATCTCATTTAATGTTAGCATGCTGTCCATCAAGTGTGTCATGCTGAAAATAATATCAAGTGTATTCTGTCTGGATTCCCTTCAGTTGAGCAGTACCTTCTTTCAATAAGGATGTCTGCTGAGAAACATCAACACGGCTGTTATTTTCAACTATTCCATTTACAAATAAAAGTGAGGAAAACCAACAGTTGGAAAAAAACCCAGAACATATTTGGGAAGACTGGAGTTTGACACGTCTAAACTGTGTTGGACATTGGTATGCCACCCACACATCCAATACAGTTTGTTTGTTTTGTTTGATGACACCACTAGATCACATTGACTTACTAATTGTCGGCTATTGAATGTCAAACATTTGGTAATTGTGACATATAGCTGTAGAAAGGAAAACTGCTAAAAAAAAATAGTAGTAGCAAGGGATCTTTTATAAGCACTATCTGACACCGGATAGCACATATACTGGGCCCACTGATGGGGATCGATCCTAGACCAGCCTCTCAGAAAACCACCAAATCTGTATGATAAACCAATGTTGTCACTGATACCTTTCTGTTCATTCACATATATGGAGAGTATTATATACTTAAAATAAAAAGCAGTATGTTGCAGTAATTAAACCACAAGAAAGGGAAAACTAAGACCAATATACTACTAGCACTACACCATATTATACTTGTACATGCTGTAAATATATATATGCAGCATGTGCAGATATCAAGTTAAACATGTAATGTGTGGTAATTAACCTATATACACATTACCACAAAATCTAGCATAATCTTAATATGCAGGGACTTGTTAAGAGGTTTGGGATGTAGCCTAGTGGTAAAGTCAGTTTGGGATCGATTCCTGTCGGTGGGTCAGTTAGGCTATTTCTCGTTCCAGCCAGTGCAGGCCATTGGATTTCATGGTAATGATTGTTACCGGTACGTAGTGTGTCGGTAGCGTGTCGGCAAAACCACAGACCACAGAACCGAAATTTCATTTCCTATGATTATTATGTCGTTTAAAAAAAAAAATATGTATTTATCTATACGTAATAAATTATACAAATGATAATGTTTCTCATATAAAACTACTGGAGATAGTTTTCAACACAATCACAACACCTGATTCGGATTTTAGTGTTCGCCATACTTCTCAGTGTTCGAGTAAACCCGAATCAGAGTTCGATACCGCGCTCAAATCAAACCCGACCAGAAATTGTAATATTGACCTCATGGCATCTACTCCAAAGTCCATTCCGGTTTTGATGACGTAGGTAATAATAGGTATGAGCCTACATTGTACCCACGTACGCATATATATAAATAATTGATCTATATGTACATTGCACATTTGAACCAAAATCACTGGCGCTAATTATTTGTAGTGTCGCTGTTAAAGTTAGGGACCTAAAATAGGATTTTAATTCAAATATTATTTGATAAAAATAATTAACTTTTTATTAGTCACTGAAGTCGACAAATTTATTGCCGCACTTGAGTACTGAAGGTGACAATCGAATAAGCTTTATTGGAACCTTTATTTGTTGTTATTTAAAATAATAAATCAGTTGGCAAGATTTGAACATATTACCCAACCTGCATAGCCTTTTGACAATTCATTGCATTATAGTATAAGAAATGGGTTCCCATAACTTGTTTTCATGGAACCTAAAAACAGCTTCTAATGAGTTCCCATGATCTCAGGGCACGGAACCCAAAAAGTGTTTTCCATGAAATTTGAAATCCTATGGCTTGCAGTGCACCACTAAATAGCCAATGATTATTAAATCAATGTACTCTAGTGGGGTTATTATAAAAAACAAACTTCACCTAAGTTACAGTTAATTAAAAATAAAAATTACCAGTGACTATATAATTTTATCCTGGTACAATAATCAGATTGTGGGATCCCAGCCGGGATTTCATTTCCCAGTGGTATCCCGGTATATTCCGAAGGGGATCCCAGTCTGTTTTTCACTTGTGAAGAGGGTAAAATGTGTTTTTAAAATCTGTATAGATCTTCAAATTTTTTAAATTTTGCATAGTGACATGGGGTTGTTGTTTTTTGTTTTGAAAAGTTAGAAAGTAGTTTAAATGTTACTGTATGCTTTAGAAATAGTTGGTGAAATGCAACATTATTGATTATTTGGAATTTAATCATTGGTTATAATTGGTTGACACAAACCGATCAACTTTAAATTACTAAATCAGCTAAAAGTATATGAACATTTAAGAAGGTTTTGAATCATAAGGACCATGTACTTCTACTGTCATTGTTACTGGAATTTAAACCCTATCAATGGCTTCATTTATCTTTAATAACTATTTAATATCTATTTTGTTTGTGTACATATATATATATATATAATATGAAAACAAACACCAACCCCGAGATATTTCCATCATTTCCATCATCTAAACTGGAGGAACAGTTACATTTAACACTTTATTACACAATCGGTTAGGGATCTTTATAATCAATCACATCGATAGAACCAAACTGATCAAGTTTTGATGATTATTGATCACTGGAACATCACTATCAGTAATAATGCTTTTCCTTGATCTTGAAGGATTAAAGAAAGACAGAATCGTGGAATTCCATACTCTCAGAAACAATACCTGGTGCAAACCCTGCCTACAGGTTATTTATCAAGATTCCAATCACCATTATTTTTCAATTATTAAAGCCTTTCTCATATGCTCCAATCAATCCTGGAGCCTGGTCACATTCATACTAGTAATACTACATGTAAAAAGGAAAATTGGTTCCTCGTCCCCACCCATCTTCATTTTATCTTTTTGTCTTTTATCACTTATTGTAGGACGGGATTTAGCTCAGTCGGTTGAGTGCTCACTTAAGGTGCTTGCGTTGCAGGATTAAACCACCTCGGTGGATTCATTCAGCTGATTGGGTTTTTCTCATTCCAACCAATTTACCACTACTGGTCAAAGGCCATGGTAAGTGCTTTCCTGTCTGTGGGACTGCATATAAAAGATCCCTTGCTGTATTAGGAAAAATGTAGCAGGTTTGCTTTGATGACTAAGTGTCAGTATTACAGAATGTGTGACATCCAATAGTCGATGATTAATTAATCAATGTGCTCTAGTGCTCTAGTGGTGTTGTTAAACGTAAACAGACTAACTTTTTGCTGGTTTATTGGTAGCAGTAATCTATGTGGCAGCAGTATCTGTATCTCTCTCTCTCTCTCTCTCTCTCTCTCTCTCTCTCTCTCTCTCTCTCTCTCTCTCTCTCTCCCTCTCTCTCTCTCCCTCTCCCTCTCTCTCTCTCTCTCCCTCTCCTTCTTTCTCTCTCTCTCTCTCTCTCTCTCTCTCTCTCTCTCTCTCTCTCTTGCTGTTATCTCTTCCTCTTTCCTCTCTTTCTCTCTCTTATCGCTCTCCATATCTCTTTCTCTTTCTCTCTGTCTCTCTCTGTGTCTCTCTCTCTCTCTCTCTCTCTCTCTCTCTCTCTCTCTCTCTCTCTTTCTCTCTCTCTCTCTCTCCCATCTCTCTCCCAAAAAGCTATAGTTTTAAAATTGTGTTGAGGTATTATTAATTAATATTCTAAGTTTCCTTTAGCAAATCCAGATAAAAAACAAACAAAAAAACTTTTGTTGCTTGGTTTTATAATACTTTATTATACTGAGCTATATTTGACTCCATAAATAAAGATTGTAAGATTTGGTTGTGAATTTATCTTTGGGTTGGCATTCTCTACATGTATGTTCCTGCCAGATGCAGAACTTTGCAGATTTACTTACTGTGTACACATATATGGCCTGATAGATGACTCCAAATTAAAATACTTCCTGTGTATATACACTCATCCTGAATTGGCCACATCTTCCTCTTCACCTACAGTCAGACCTGTTTTAACCAAAAACTTATTAAGGGATATATAGGTTTAAAAATAATAATAATAATTCCCCCAAATCCCCACCTTTTCCAAATTAGGTGGGTGCTTATATATCCATGAGGCTAATGGATTCATTTTCATGTGGCTCAGTGGTAAAGTGCTCATCTGAGATGCTATGAAAGTGAAAGAAATGTTTTTATTTAACGATGCACTGAACACCTACAGTCAGACCTATCTTAACCAGACATTTATTAAAGGATATACGGTCCAAAAACACCCGACTCCACACTTTTTCAAAGTAGATGGAAAGTAATGTTTGTTTTCTTTAACCACTAGAGCACATTGATACCATCCCACAAACAGAATAGCACATACACATACCACAGCCTTTTATATACCAGTCGTGGTGCACTGGCTAGAACGAGAAATAGCCCAATGGGCGACCGACGGAAATCAGTGGTAGACCGACAGCACCTTAAGCAAGCACTTTGCCACTGGGCTACAACTGCCCCACTGGGCTACAACTGCCCCACTGGGCTACAACTGCCCCACTGGGCTACAACTGCCCCTGTAAAGTAGACGGATGCTTATATCCATTAGGTTACTGATTCATGCTGACAATAGGTGGGATGTGCTACAGTGCTCACCTGAGATGCGATGGAAGGAAGAAAGGAAATTTTTTATTTAACAAAGCACTCAACACATTTAACTATGGTTATGTGGCGTCAGTCATATTATGGTTAATGACCACAGAGGAGAGAGGAGACCTGCTGCTGCCACTCCAAGGGTTACTGGGTTTTGTTTTATTAATTAGCAGCAAGGGATCTTTTATATGAATCATCCCACAGACAGGGTAGTAGATATCTCAGCCTTTGTTACACCAGAGGCAAGACGTAGCCCAGTGGTAAAGCGCTCAGTTAATGCACAGTCGGTTTGGGATCGATCCCCGTTGGTGGACCCATTGGGCTATTTCTTGTGCCGGTATATCAAAGGCTGTTGTATGTGCTATTCTGTCTGTGGGATGGAGCATATGAAAGATCCCATGTTACTAATGAAAAATGTAGCAGGTTTCCTTTCTAAAATGTATGACATTCAATAGCCAATGACTAATAAATCAATGTCCCGTAATGTAGTAATGGTGTCATTAAACAAAACAAACGTTAACTTTAACATTTTGTTCTACAAATTGTATCCAACTCACATTTGCTCATGTGATACATTTTGAAATAAAGATAAATGGTATCTACATATACAGGGCTTTGCAAAAGTAGCCAATTGCTAATTTTTAGATAAAATGGCTACAACATTTAGTCTTTGGCTAATAAAATGTTCCTTAAATTAACAACATTTTAATAATTTTCAAGAAAATACTCTACATATCTGAAAATTGGCTAAACCCAAACAGTTTCCAGTGTGAGCCCTGCATGTATAATGGCCACTCATGTAGTATATAGTATTCCCCCAAACACAGATTTTGCCAGCTGCATTACTGTGTTCAATCCAGCAACCGTAATGTTATCATAATTTAGTGCACACATATGCTACAAACACATCCACTGTTATTACACTGTTAAGTAACAGACATTGTCTAATGGATAGTTTTATGCAATGTAAATCTCTCTTAATTATGTCCTGGAGTATCTAGCTCTGATAGTTGCCCAGATTCATCTTATCATTTGTCTCTGTTGGGTAAGTAACTTAATTATTGAGTTACATAACTGGGTGACCTTCACCCTCAGGCGAGAGATATGGGCAGCCAGTGCTTTGGGCAGCTGCCAGCCAGTGCATGTCTTGTGTATTTATAACACACATGGAACAGTGTTCCACTTGGGAATAAGGAAATGCTGCAGGGCTTTAGGATATATGCCATACTTTTTGGCTTTTGATGTGCATTGTAGGTCAAGTCTGTGTTTGTGTACTTTATATTGTAGGTTAAGGCCAATCATAAAAAATTCTTTAAAAAAACATAACCTGCCATTTTATGGGAATGTTTTGGGGTTTTTTAATTTTAAAATTTTAAGGATTGGGTAATTTTTTTAGGTTTAAAATTTTAATATATTGAAAAAAGAAAGAAAAGGGGAATAACTGGGACAATTTTTGTTAGCATTTTATATTACATGTATAATATATATATTCATATTTTTATATGGCCGTCTTTGAAGGGTGGTATTAAGGTATGGCGTTGTCCATCTGCCCGTACGTCCTCAGTCTGTCAACTTTTCATTTCAATTCATATAGGATCATCAAACCTTGCATACAAGTACATTTATGGATGGAGATGGGTTGCATACTATAATTAGGTCAATGTGATCTACTTTTTAAGCATTACCGCAAATTAAAGGAAATCATTGTCCAGGCCATATCTTCCTTATCAGGGTTGGGGGACTTCCCATCGGAACTAGATCCTCATGACTGGTACATCAAAGGCTGTAATATGTACTGTCTTCTGTGTTGGTAAGTGTCATAGAAAGACCAAGTGTCAAAATAATCCTATGTTAGAAAGCAAATAGTCGTAATTTAATTTTAAAGTGTCCAGTGGTGTTGTTAATGAAATATTCTTTCCTTTAAAAAACAAACAAACAAAGAACAACAACAGAATTTTGACTGTATGTACAGTGTTTCTGCTAGAATTTTTTTTTGGGGTATGGCACCAAATCAACATGGGGTATGGAGGGCCTCTCCCAGAAAGAAAATGGGTTAAGTTTAGGGTTAGGGTTAAGAAAATCATACAGTAATGATAAGAGTCATTAATTTTGTCAAAATGTTAACTTTAAAAAATAAAAATTTCGGTATGGTGCCATACCCGTTTTACCCTCTGGCAGAAACCCTGATGTAATTTGCCATCATCTGCGAGGGTGTTTATTTCCGAGGACTGACATTTTGATGAATGACAAAATGATTCCTTGTCAGGTGTCAATGTTAGAATGATGACTGTTAGACAGAATATACATCTATCTGTAAGTAAAAATACATAAATAAACTATGTATGATAAACACAACAAAAATGTTTTGATCTCTTCATTTTATTACTCCATAATTTTTATTTGCTTTTTAAACATGTACACACCCATGACTCCAAAAATAAAATAAGATTTTACTTAAGCTTTGTATACATTTGAGAAAAGATAGGTATTTAGAGATAAGATAGGGAATAATTTATTTTGTTTAATGTCATGTCCCAAATCACTGTACAGGTTTAAAATTTTCTTTACACAATTCCAAAATGCAGAACATAAAACATCATTAATTTATACAATCTTTTTTTGTTGTAACAATGAATTTCCAAAAAAATGAAATTGGAAAAATGTATTCTATGCAAATGTGTTAGTTGAAGACATCAAACCGGGACATGAATGAATAAATGAATATGTTTTACTACACCCTTCCAACGTGAAAAACATTGAGGGCAGTGATTAAATGCTCCTCTAGCCATTTAAGATATTACCATGTTACAATCACTGCAATTGCCTGTGGCAATCGGCAATGCCATGGAGTTTTTCATTTTACACCGAATGTTTTTTGCTGTGGACTATATTAGATTTTGTTTCCACTTTTGTGGACGTTTTCTTAATTGAAGGGGTTGTATCAATACCATTTTTAAGGGGAGCTAAAAATTGCTCCCCTTGATCTAGTCAGATGGGGAGCAATTTAGGTGATATCTCCCCTTAAATGGTACATGAATGGAATGACTGAATATTTAATGATACCCCACAACAACAACAAAATATCGGCTATTAGGTGTCATGCAGACATTGGTAAATATATAAATGAATTGATGATCAACATCAATATTAATAAAATTCTAAAATAAGTTAAAAACACAGTGTAAAGAGCTGTTTAAATGTATAAGTATCACAGGTAAATGTCTTAAAACTTTGAGTAAAAATCAACATCTAATAAAGATAAGTTCAGGGTGGAATTGAAACAATTCTATCATATTGTGTATACCAGATCACAGCTAGCTCTGGGTGATAAAGATTTTCTACAAATTATCTCAAAAATGTGAAACCTATACGCTCATGTCACCCTAGTCTGCACGGTACAAAAGTCTGCGCACCTTAATTACGTTAGATTACGTCTTGAAACAAGTGTTGGGGTATGTTTGTAAGCAAACAAACAACATTAATTTAATTCATGAAACCATTGTTAAAACAACACATCTTGATTGTGAATATATGTATAAAACTGGTTTATAACAATTTGATTGGAAAAAACCCTGAATTAATGCCCTAAAAGTATACTTTTGCCAGCCTCAATCCATGTGTTTTTGTATCACCTGTCTCACCACTGTAATATCAATATTGTATATTAACTTACACAAGTTTACATAGAAGCTTTAATACATACCTTTTTGTAATTTATGAATGCATAAATGAATATATCTTTTATTTAATCTGTTAATGTAAACATCCAAGCATACCTTGAATTTCCCTCCGAGTGACACAACACATTAAATATGGCTGCCCAAATGATATAAAGCTTACAAGTTACAACATGGCCTATTTTTAGCTATAGTCTGTTTCGAAATTATCATAGATTGTCCGATATTTCTAACGAACATTATTTGTGCTCATTTGCACTGTTAATAACAGACAACTTTTGTTGAATAATGATAATAAATTTTGACATTGACTTGTTTTATATATCATTTTGTGTTATCCAAATTAAGGAGCATGGAACACCATTTATATTTATCTCATTTGCATAATCAAAATTTCCTGAAACTGATAATAACAGGAAGTGTTTGTTGTCTGGAAGTAACATTACAGAAAGTTGGATCCATTATCTGTTGTTTCTGTGAACATTAGCGACAGAAGTGATTGTTTTAATGTTTGCTGCACAGACTTATGTGTCATCATGCAGGCCAGTAAATACAGGGTGGTACGACTAAAAATATGCTCATTATTTATTACACAATATCACTTATTTCACAATTTTTTTTTGCCAAATTAAAATAAAACTTGCCAGTTGTTTTCAAGATTCACGATTGGCGAGTGGCAGAAGTAGCCCTGCTTCAAATATGTATTTCCTCGTGGATGCAGTGTAAGGTCTGAAACCTGAAGGTATCTATGTAGTTATTTATATGAAAAGTATGCGAGTGTGACAGGGTCACCACAAACCTGTCTGTGAACATATATCTTTCCATGTCCGTGTCCCGTTTTGTTGTACCCATTTGTGGTAACTTTTGTTTCCGCTATGAAGACCTTGTTAAAGTGACAATATTCTCTGCTTAAACATGTCCTGCTAATATGTTGGTCTGAGTTTCAAGGTTAACTTGTTACATCTGGTCTGAAAAAAAACAACTCCCAGATATTTACATAGAATTATTTTGCCAACTTTGTTTTCCCCGTCTTAAGTAACTTGAAGCTTTTTGTTGAATCACAGCATCTTAGTGTCTTTTGGCGGCCGCTTGTGTCAACCCAACACCTCAGTTAACATTTTCTTTGAAGTCTACTTTTGTTTGAAACTGTAAAATTTAACCATTTTGATTTGAAAAGGAAATTACAAAATGGAATTCATCAACTTTTGCTAAACATTTTTTTTTTTTTTTTTTAAATTATTTGCTTGTTTTGTTTACTGCAGAGCTGGGGCCTAATTCACTAAACTTTTGCAACTTTGCGATCTCACAGTGCAATGCTAAAAGACTTACAAAAAGGATGCTTTGTTGTCTAGCAGAGCCTAAGAGACGTTTGTGAATTAGGCCTCTGGACTAATAATTCTGATATCTTAGTGTGTATAGGGAATAGGAAAGTGCATATAAAAGATTCCTTGCGGCTGATGGAAAAATGTACTGGTTTCCTCTAAGACTTTGTTTAAAAATAATCCATTAGCCCATGATTAATAAATCAATATGATCTAGTGGTGTCATTAAACAACACAAACTTCTAACTTGTAATGCATTAAACAAATAGCCTACAGTCCTGCTACCCAGAAAATAATCATTTGAATAGGCTAACATGCACACATGCTCTCTCTCTCTCTCTCTCTCTCTCTCTCTCTCTCTCTCTCTCTCTCTCTCTCGCTCTCGCTCTCTCTGTCTGTCTGTCTGTCTGTCTCTCTCTCTCTCTCTCTCTCTCTCTCTCTCTCTCTTACACACATATACACACACACGCACACCACACCACACTACACCACTACCTAACCCACCACACCACACCACACCCTAACACACCACCACCAGTTGTGTGGATTATTTCTGAAATAATCCCTAGGAATTTACATTCTGCCTATAAAATATAATTTCTTAGTAATACACTGCATAAATTCATCATGAAGACGGCATTTTAAGCTGATCATGAACCAGTTGACAATTTCACTAATGGACATGCAATATTTATCGACAAACATATTTGTTAATGAACAAAACTGGTTACTGGTTAGGTAAAACTACAGCTAGATTACTCGTCTCAGTGTCATTCATTCATTCATTCATTCATTCATTCATTCATTCATTTATCTTTAAACAAGACCTGTAGCTGTGCTTGACAAATTAGTAGATTTAATAGAACATATATACTTTCATTCATTCATTTATCTTTGATCAAGACTAATAGCTGTGCTTGACAAATTAATAGATTTAATAGAATGGTTACCTCAAAACTGAACATATATACTTTTATTCATTCTTTTCTTTTTTCATTCGTTCATTCTTTCTTTCTTCATTTCTTTCTTTTTTCATTCGTTCATTCTTTCTTTCTTCATTTGAAAAAGTACGAGTATGTGCCATATTACATACAAGCACACTGTTTGTTTAGGAACTTTTAAGTATCTGACGTGGTAAATTTTGCAACATTTTTAATAAAGAATTAGAAATGAAACCCACTTCTGCCACCTGAGACAAACGACAGTACTTACCCCAGCCTTTGATATACCAATCATTGGTTGGAGAAACTAAAGAATCTAACCAAAAGGCTTGATCTTGTAACCCATCGCACCTTGATCAAAGTGTGTTTTTCTTTAATGACTGCTAGAGCACATAGTAATTATTTAAAAAAATTTACTTATTATTATTATTATTTTTAGTACATGATATCCATATTTGAAATAGCAGAAAATTTTGTAAGACAGCAGTGTTAAAAATACATATTCTAAATATATGCTTACATATAATTAACACATATATTAACCTTAGTAACAACTGTAACAATGTACTACTATTCTTGTCAGTTCTATATAAATATAACTCACATAGGCACATACAAGTAAGTAGACCTAGTATATAGTAATTAATCATCAGCTATTGGATATCAAACATTTGGTAATTCCGATACATAGAGGTTATTATCAGAGTGTTTTTCAGTATCGTCAATATCATATATTAGGAATAAAAATTGTATTATGCAAGCCTCTGGCGAGTATAATACATTATTTTTATTATTAATATATGATATTGACGATACTGAAATACACGAGGGTAATAATCTCTTTTATCATATAAGCTCAAGCTTAATACAACATGTTTTTGTAAACTGTACACGCAACTTTAATTCCAGTCCGCCATTACTAGATATTCAAATGACTTAAGAATATGTGGCGCGGTGTATGTTTGAATGGAAATGGGGTCAAACTCGAATGACGTCATTTTCGATGCCCTTACATAAAGTTATGCCTAATGTTTTTTGTTTTCTGAATGCTTTCAGTGTCAAATTGCCATTGAAATGTTTTTATTTTATAATTATGAATGCATACGTCATTCATGGAGGGTCACCCAAGTACGTTTGCTTAAATGTCAATAAACCTAGTGCTGAGACCTCGACTAATTTACATCTAATTTGCAAAGTTATCAAATTCTTAAAGTATGTGATCTGAAAAATATCACATACTTTGATTGCACTGAAAATGTAAGATGTTATATGATAAATGTATTTACATGTAGTCTTGGAGAAAACACTGCTCCATTAATAACAAGGGATATTTTGTCCATAGACAGGACAGTGCATACCATGGCCTTTGATATGCCAGTCATGGGGTACTGATTGGGAATATGATATCAAACATTTGGTAATTCTGTCACACACATTTAGTCTCAGAGAAAACTTGCTACATTTTTCCATTAGTACCAGGGGATTTTTTTTTTTATCCACTCTCCCATAGACCAGAACAATACATACCACAACCTTTGGTATATCAGTCATGGGGTACTGGTTGGGATGGTGAAAAAAACCCAATAAGTCTACCGAAGAGGTTTGATCTTACAACCCAGGCATATCATGTGAGTGTATCTCAATCAAGTCATTGCTCTACTTCTATAGACTGTAATGTTGTTGTCTACCACTCGACTGTATACCTTTATTTGACACCCAGTAGCTGATATGTATTTTGGTGCTGGGGTGTGGTTAAACATCCATTCATTCCATTCCTATTTATCACAGTTCATGCTAAAACATTGCAGTGACTGAGGAATGATCTCAAAACATTCCTGAGTTATTTTCACTCGTAGGTGTTGTGTGACTTGCATTTTTAACAATTTTTTACATAATTTTTTTTTCTCTCAAAAATGTTAGCTCAAAATATTTACAATTTGTTTTGAGTGGAGGTTAATCAAAGTTAAGAAATAAATACCACATGGTATGTCATCTTGTTCCTCGGAGGTTGGAGATGTTTTCAAGTGTCCACAGACGCTGCACGGTGAATGCGGAAGATTTTCTGATGGAAACAGTGTGCAAATTTACCTTAAGGGAGCAGGAAGTGAGGCTACGAAATGTCTGCTTGTTTGGTGAAAAGGTCAATGACGAGGCTTGCAGGACTGTGATGTTTACCTGGCAGTCTGCGGCTCGTGGTAATGGTGAAATGGAGTTCTTTATACTTGACGTAACCATATGTGTGTGTGTGCATGCATGTATGTATATATGCGTGTGAGTGTGCACATATATGTATATTTATGTGTGAGTGTACATATGTATATGTGTGTGTGTGTGGATGTATATGTGTGCATGTGTGTCTGTGCATGCGTGTGTGTGCAGGTGTGTATTTGCGTCTCTGTGTATGTTTGTGTGTGTGTGTATTTGCGTGTGTGTGTGTTTGCGTGTGTGTGTTTGTTTATTCATGAATGCATGCCTGTGTTGAGAAGGAAGGAAGGAAGTTCCAATGTTTTATTTGATAACACTCAACTCATTTTAATTATGGTTATATAGTGTTGGATATACATTTGTATGGTTAAGGACCACACAGATAATAAAGGGGAAACCCTCTACCACCACACAATAAACTAGTCTTTCCAGTTAGCAGAAAGGGATATTTTATGTGTATTTTCCCACAGACAGGATAGCACATACCACAACCTTTGATATACCGGTCATGGTACACTAGCTGGAATGGGAAGTAACCCAATGGGTCCACTGATGGGGATCAATCCTAGACTCACTGCGCATCAGGTGAGCACGTTTCTACTGGACAATGTCCCACCCCGCACGTGTTAAGAAAGAAAGAAATGTTTTATTTAACGACACACTCAACACATTTTATTTACTGTTATATGGCAGCAGACATATGGTTAAGGACCACACAGATTTTGAGAGGAAACCCGCTGTTGCCACTACATGGGCTACTCTTTCCAATTAACAGCAAGGGATCTTTTATTTGCACTTCCCACAGGCAGGATAGCACAAACCATGGCCTTTGTTGAACCAGTTATGGATCACTGGTCAGTGCAAGTGGTTTACGCCTACCCATTGAGCCTTGCAGAGCACTCACTCTGGGTTTGGAGTTGGTATCTGGATTAAAAATCCCATGCCGAGACTGGGATCCGATCCCAGTACTTACCAGCCTGTAGACCGATGGCCTAACCACGACGCCACCGTGGCCGGTACGTGTTAAGAAGTCTGCTAGTATAGTAATAAAATGATAGGTCATGGAAAGCATTTATACAGATAGCCTCATATCATAAATCAAATGTTTAAAAAATATATATTGCCATATAAATATAATTTATACATGTATGCTTTTAAAGAAAATGTTACAGATCTCTATGATTATTTATTATCACACACATAGTTATTTTCAACTTTAATATATTTATATCAGCCTTATATATTTTTTAATGTTATAAAATTATGTTTTCACGATATTGACCTATAGTCTGGTACACGGAAGGGCAGGATATAGCCCAGTTGTAAAGTGCTCACTTTATGCGTGGTCGTTTTAGGATCAATCCTCGTCAGTTAGACCAATGGGTTATTTCTCGTTGTAGCCAGTGCATGCCAACCGGTATGTGCTATTCTGTCTGTGGGATGATGCATTTAAAAGTTCACTTGCTACTAATAGAAAAATGTAGCTGGTTTCCTATTTAAAACTATGTCACAATTACCAAATGTTTCACATCCAGTAAGTAGCCAATGATTAATAAATCAATGTTCTCTAGTGTTGTTAAACAAAACAAACGTTAACTTATACATGGACAATTTACACATGCACATATGCTGGATAAAAGGTGATAACAGGCTGTTGTGTGCAGTAACAAAACTAGTTACACAATGGCTCAACGTGAGTGGCACACGACGATGCACAGGCTGCTGTAGTAGATGGGCAACTGCACGACGATGTAACTGATCATACATGCAGCGCTAAGTCCCTGGCACGGAACGCAATTAACAACAGAGGATGGCAGTCTGTATTGATTCACGCTAGCAGACATTTTATCATTTACACCATTATAACAATTGCATAGAAGAATAACCTGTCACGCATGCTTTTTGTTTTTCATTAGGTCTGTTCCAGGCAGAACACATTGGGAGGGGGTGGGGTAGGAAGACAGGTTTAAAATACCTACCACATATGATTTATTTTATTGTGGCCTTTTTAAGGGACCATTTTCAGTTATGAACTCCCACCTGCTAACGACCCTGGTCAGGCTGCTGGTGCTCTCTTGCATTTGCCAACACGGGCGGCTTCGCCTTCCACCCACTCAAACTCTGTCCTGGATGGAGGAGCCGGCATGGGCCGACACCTATGCCTATGCCAGCCCTATGATCTGGACTGATTGTGAACTGTTTCATCAAAGTACAAAACACACTCGTTTTTATCATTATTCTTCCTCCTCCACCCATTTTCCCCATCATTCTTAAAAGTATACTTCAAAAATGGCTTTGATAAAAATAGGCAAAGTAAGGAATATTATTTTGATCAACATGTTTTGTTTGTTTTAAGAGCTTACACTGGCAGTATATAACCTCATAGTCACTAGTGTATGCTTTGAATTGTGAATGGCTCTTGGGAGAGTTAAAAGTCAATACATCTCTTCTTGTAGCCTACAAAAGATACTTGTGAAGTATTGAACACAAAAGTTACGTACACCAGAATACCATCACAAGTGAAGATGGGATCAATTCCTGGTTTGGTGAAATCATTGATAAAAAGTGTTTTGTGTTTCAGGCATGATCAGGTTTTCATATTAGAAAGAAAGAAAGAAATGTTTTATTTAACGACACACTCAACACATTTTATTTACGGTTATATGGCATCATACATATGGCTAAGGACCACACAGATATTGAGGGAGGAAACTCGCTGTTGCCACTTCACAGGCTACTCTTTTTGATTAGCATCAAGGGATCTTTTATATGCACCATCCCACAGACAGGATAGTACATACCACGACCTTTGATATACCAATTGTGGTGCACTGGTTGGAACAAAATGAAGCCCAATGGGTTCACTGACTGGGATCAATACGACATCGACTGTGCATCGAGCGACCGCTGTACCACTGGGTTACATCCTGCTTCCTTTTATATTAGAAATAACAAAAGATGGGAAGTTTTGAAATACATTCAGGTCATAAATAATTGATGGCAGGTCTTCTTGTACCTCAATATCTGTGTGGTCCTTCACCATATGTCCCACACAATATATCCATAAATAAAATGTGTTGAATGCATTGTTAAATAAACATTTCCTTCCTTCTTCCTTGTCTTCTTGTTCTCGGTATATTTCATATCTTAGTAATATAACAAAACCATCACAGGCTTCTTAAAACATGATAGAGAGAACTGGTTATTAGTCGGTGTGTATGAGGCAGGACATAGCCCAGTGGTAAAGCGCTCGCGGTTGGCTTGGGACCGATCCCCGTCGGTGGGCCCATTGGGCTATTTCTCGTCACAGTCAGTGCACCACGACTGGTATATCAAAGGCCGTGGTATATCCTATCATGTCTGTAGGATGGCGCATATAAAAGATCCCTTGCGGGTAATGGAAAAAATTAGCTTGTTTCCTTTTAAAGACCATATGTCAAAATTACCAAATGTTTGACATCCAATAACTGATGATTAATAAATCAATGTGCTCCAGTGGTGTCGTTAAACAAAACAAATTTTAACTTTGATCAGGTTTTCATGTTAGAAATAACAAAAGATGGGAAGCTTTGAAATACAGTCCAACCATAAATAACTGATGACAGGTCTTCTTGTGCTCTGTGTGTTTTTCATATCTTAGTAATAAAACAAAAGCATCCTTCTTAAAACATGTTGATAGAGAGGGCTGCTTTATTTGTCAGTGTGAAATTAGCAAAACGAATGTCACCGTTCTGCACGGAGATGGAGTGTTTGTGGTTATTGTTCACAGATGGCTGCGACCAGCCATCTTTGTAATTGCTAAAACAGGGGGTGATATTTGACCTCCTGGCGACCTCTTATAGGTCCTTGTATTGGCTGGATGTGTGTCACAGAAGGTCAGAAGCATGCCTGTTGTGCTGCACGAGACCGATGTACACAGAGTGGTGGTGATTTCCACCGTGTTGCAGATCCTTACTGCAGTCTTTGTTTGAGCCCATTGGTGCAGTGATTCCTCCGCTAACAAAGATCCTGGAAGAAGGAGAGGTCCCAGTGGGCAGACCATTCGTGGCTTTATGACAATACCATGAATGGGCCAACTGTCGGCCTTGTTGATGCTTCCCAGACACCAGTTAATAATAAATTAATAAACATCCCTCCTGCCGATTCTGTTGTGGGAATATGATGTCATGTTGTATGTGTTGACACACATGTTTTTTGGGAGGAGCTGTGTATCAGTGAAAGGATTTTAAACAATTGCAAATATCAGTCTGCCAGTTTGTCCATATATTCTACCAGTCCAACTGGAGGAGACCATAGCTTTTTGTCTCTGTCCTTCTGTCTGTCCCACATATAATTTTTCACACCTTTTTCTTACAATGCTTCAAGAGATTCAGCTGCAATTTTGAAAATGGCTTTATCATTTATGGTTATAGATCAAGTTTGACTTTCATGGCTTTGTTGAGCTTGGTAGGGGACATACATATATTGCTTTAGCAGTTCTCTTATAATACTCGTTAAATATCAGTACCGAACCTAACCTTTGTGAAACCAGCCTTTTTATGTAGTCCAGGACCCGTGCTTATAATAAAACTTTTAGTCCAGACTCCATCTCTAATGATGTCACACGCATACAATTTGCATGGCATTGTCATGACATTACTGTCTATTAGAATCTCGAGTCTAGTTTTATAACAACCAGGCCTTATCAGTGTCACTAATAGAGAATGCTGAGACGTTTTTTTTTTAATCTCCATTTATTCCTAGATTGGGTTTTTTCAGTATACTGTTCAACAGTAATGTGGTAAAAAAAAAAAATTAAAAAAAAAAAAGTCTAGAATCCAACCTACTACTGAAATAACGTGACAAATCACATTACGGTGAACTACATTTCATTTCAAATTATTTTCATGCTTATATCCAATTAAGGTTCAAGCATGCTGTCCTGGGCACAGACCTCAGCTATCTGGGCTGTCTGTCTAGGACAGTGGGTTAGTGGTTAGTTGTTAGTGAGAGAGAAGATGGTGTAGTGGTCTTACACCTACCCATTAAGTTGTTAAAACTCGCTCTGGGTGGGTGCCAGTACCGGGCTGCAAACCCTGTACCTACCAGCCTTATATCCAATGGTTTAACCACGACACAACTGAGGCCGGTAGGTCATCTACAGGACATTCTCATTTTCTTCATACACAATAAATATAACATGCCTACAGTAATTGTTTTATAAGTTATCTTGGAAGAAAGGTACACAGTTTTTCTTCTTTGATTTAAACTTAAAACAATAGGCCGATTGTACAAAACCTGTTTTTCTTAAACTTGGCTGTTTTAGCAAATGTACATGTATATAGTTACACGTGTTTAAGACAAAAACAGGCTTTGCTCAAATTTGGCTCAGTATTTTCTCTAGCTCCACATATACATGAAAATTACATTGCTTTGTTTGTCTATCAATCCGTCCATCTGTCTGACCACATATACATATACTTCTCTTTGTTTGCAATGCTTCAAAATAATTACTTTTATTACATACCTATCCAATCTTACTGTAGTAATAAAAATAAAATATAAATGTTTTAACGACGCACTCAACACATTGTATTGACGGTTATATGGCATCAGACATATGGTTAAGGACCACACAAATATTGAGAGAGGAAACCTGCTGTCGCCACTTCATAGGCTACTCTTTTCGATATACACCATACCACAGACAGGGTAGTACATACCACAGTCTTTGATATACCAGTTGTGGTGCACTGGCTGGAACGAGAAATAGCCCAATGGGCCCACCGACGGGGATCGATCCCACACTGACCGCTCATCAAGCGAGCGCTGTACCACTGAGCTATGTCTCGCCCCTACTGTAGTGATAAAGACATTTTCAAACCGTGTGATAAATTTATTTTGTATCGCACATGTGTGATCTGGACCAGAACTTTTAAATGGTGAATTCCCTTTTTATTTTTACTGCAATTAGTGTCTTTTACTTACTGACGTCATATGTGATTAACAAATTATGTCACATCGTATTTGAAGGCTGCCGCAGAGCATGATTCTTAACATTAAGCACAGCCATGTTAGATTTAACAAAGTGTTATGACATTAAATTAAAAAGCGTTTTTGTGAAATAGAAAAGAAGGTATGTAATAAATACAGAACTTCACACACATTGTTTTTGCTTCCTATTTATTGCACTCGTTTATTTTGTGAAAGAACATACCACTCAACCTCTACGTGGTCTTGTGGTATATATTCTTGCGCAAAATAAAACTTATGCAATAAATAGGAAGCAAAAATAACATATGTGAAGTTCTGTATATTTATCAGGATTTACCCATTTGTGACAGTTAATAATTTCACTTGAACTTGGAAGATACCCAAATATTGGGAGGCTTGTTGGGGACATGTGCTTGTAAGTATTGCATTAGCAGTACTCAGAATGCCTGTTTTAATAGGCATGAAGCTAACCAAAAGAAGAAGAAAAGAAGGAAAAACAAAATTCAAATACAATTTCTGTTTCTGAATTAGAATGATGTCATTATTTGTACCTTCTGTCCATATAGTAACAATAAACTGATCCATGACACTTCTGTTTTCAGAACACTGAAAAACATTTAATGAAAATTTGCTATAAGAATATATGAAATATGGATATAAAGTGAAAATATGATAAGATTTGGTATATTGTGTACAAACCAAAAACAATGGTGTGGGAATATGTTGTTAACAACAATAACTTTTAGAACTACATGATAATTTTAGAATTTTTGTGACATTGTAAAAAGCTTTCAATATGCATATGTTAATTTGTTTCAATTTTCATTTCGAACTAGTTTATTATTTTATTTATTTTCAGTTATTCCCTTTTGCAAATTGAGATGTACAAATGATAGATTCACAGAGATTATTAAATGAGCAGGAGTGTCATACGGAATGTATTAAATGAGTTGGGGAATTGTTGTATTCCCTTTGCTCTCACTCAAGGAATAATACAATTTCCAAATGAGGTCCATAACTTCTGTATATCACTCACATTCATGATAGTATTAATTTATTATTTACAAACAGTAAGTTACTAATGCACATTAAGTATTGGTCACATTCATCATGAGTAGTTATTAGGTCCTTGAAGGAGCACCATGACATTACATGCATGGTAAATAATTGACTTTAGTTGTAGAAACTAGAACAACACAAATTTAAAGTTTTTGTTTAACGACACCACTGGAGCACATTTATTAATTAATCATCAGCTATTGGATGTCAAATATTTGGTAATTCTGACTCATAGTCATCAGAGGAAACCCGCTACATTTTTTCTAATTCAGCAAGGGATCTTTTATATGCACTTTCCCACAGCCAGGAAAGCACATGTATACCACTGCATTTGTCCAGTTGTGGTGAACTGGTTAGAACAACACAAAGTCAACTACATTTGTTGCTTTGTACAGTGAATTTTATTTCTGATTTTTGTTTTCTTGTTAGTTTTACTCTTGTACATCCAGCTTTACAATCAGAAAATGTCATCGCTGAACCAAGTTTCCAACTGCATATTTGTCATTTTGAACCTGCATTTTTCATCCTCAAATTAAATTTATTTTTAATTTTCCCTTCAAGCCAAAACATTATTCACATATCATTTAGGTGGCACTTAATTTTTTGCACTAAGTATATTATAAGCAGTTAATGACTTTTTCTTCTTTTTTCAACAAGTCACACATGCTGTAGCATGCCTTAATATCTTATTGATCAGTGCTTCTGTGTGTGCAATATGACAAATAGAAATTGATACATGAGAATGTGTATTGTACGGAGTTTATGAAAGGAAAGGAAAGGAAAGAAATATTTGTTTATCGATAGCCCACACCTGTTAAAGTGTAGCTGTTAGTATTGCCATAAATGTAGCTGTTAGTATTGCCATAAGTGTAGCTGTTAGTATTGCCATAAGTGTTCAACACAGTGGTAATTCTAAAATTCTAAATCGAGAGAGAGAGAGACAGAGACAGAAAGGCTGAGACTGGACAGAGACAGAGAGAGAGACGGAGAGAGAGAGAGAGAGAGAGAGAGAGACATACATAGACAGAGAGAGAGAGAGAGAGAGAGAGAGAGAGAGAGAGAGAGGGACATACATAGAGAGACATAGACAGAGAGAGAGACATACATAGAGAGAGAGAGAGAGAGAGAGAGAAACATACATAGAGAGAGAGAGAGAGAGAGACATACATTGACAGAGAGCGAGAGACATACATAGACAGAGAGACATACATAGACAGAGAGACCGAGACAGAGAAAGACTGAGACAGTGGAGTTTGTTTTGTTCCACTGGAGAACATTGTTTTATTAATCATTGGATGTGAAACATGGTTATTTGTGACAGTCAGAGAGAAAACCCGCTACATTTTTTCATTAGTAGCAAGGGATCTTTTATATGCACCATCCCACAGAGAGGATAGCACATACCACAGCCTTTGATATACCAGTTGTGGTGCACTGGCTGGAATAAGAAATAGTCCAATGGGCCCACCGACGGGGATCAATCCTAGACCGACTCTGCATCAGGCGTGCGCTTTACCACTGGACTACGTCCCGCATTGAGAGAGAGAGAGGGAGGGGGGGTGGATGGGGGAGGGGGAGGGAGAGAGAGGGGGAAGGAGGGAGAGAGATGGGGAGAGAGGGGGAAGGAGGGAGAGAGAGAGAGAATGCTTTCACTGATAATTGCCTCAGTGGACCCATTCTCTGACTGGGTTTTTCCTTGTCCCAATCTGGGTCTCATGATTCTTATATCAAAAGCCATGGTATGTGCTGTCCTGTCTGTGGGGAAATTGCATATAAAAGATCCCTTGCTGCTAATGGAAAAATGTAACAGGTTTTTTTCTAAGGCTTTGTGTAAAAAATTACCAAATATTTGACATCCAATAGCCAATGATTAATTGATCAATGTGCTCTAGTGGTGTCATTAAACACAACAAACTTTTTTCCCCCAAGTTCAGCACTTAGTCTAGTCGGTACTATCTTATTGACAATAATTTGAGATGTTTGTGATGTACATGTATACAGCAGATACCAGGCACGCTTACGGTGTAAAGGGACAGACCCTAGTTTTTAAACACTACAGCATATTTTTTTACTATTAGAGCCGTTTATGATCACTGAATTTATTGTTTAGATTATCCATTTCCGTAGAACCAAAGTGTTTCTGGTGATCCTGTTTTATCTAATACAACAAAATGCATTTTTCGTATTTTTAAAAACATGTGCGTTTGAGAAGGAGCTGTTATTGATTCAAGTTCTGGTCTATTTTTTAAGAATAGTTCACGGTTTTAACTTTACAGACTCGTCTTTCATTCTGTTGTAACTTTATCCAAATGTGTTACAGGTTTGTAGGTTAACTAAACTCAGTGTCCATTTTGACCAGTTAAAACTATAGGGTCTGTGCCTTTAAGCTGGATGCCAAACATTAATACCAATTTGGCGAATATGCATAAGCTATAAAATATAAAATAGCTACATGTATACACATACAAAGACACTGAATTATTCACCAAATTCTGCTGTAAATCGCATGTGGCAGTTTGGCAAATGACAGCTTAAACCCTGCACATAGGTACACTAGTACAAAATAACCTATTTAGCTAGCAATGTTGTAGAGATAGATTAGTACAAGACGTTTATTCTGAAATGTCTCTTTCCTTTCTGTAAAGCTCTCGCTTGATGCGTGGTCGGTTTAGCCCATTGGGCTATTTCTCGTTCCAGCCAGTGCTTCACAACTGGTGTAACAAAGGCCATGGTATATACTATCCTGTCTGTGGGATGGTGCATATAAAAGATCCCTTGCTGCTAATCAAAAAAGAGGAGCCCATGAAGTAGCAACACTGGGTTTCCTCTCTCTATACCTGTGTGGTCCTTAACTATATGTCTGACACCATATAACCGTAAATAAAATGTGTTGAGTGCACTGTTAAATAAAACATTTCTTTCTTCTTTCCTTTTTTTTTTTTTTTTTTTCTCTTTCCTGTCTGTACTGTGAGGTACATATTCTCGGTATAAAGTGGTCTGAAATACCACTTGATGAATCTGCCTTATTTCATCAATGTCGCACATTACCCAGTGCCATGGAAATGAAATTGTAGCAGAGATTAGTGCCGTGGGCTTTTTAATAAGATATGGTAGACGACAACAGACAAAGAAAACTGTAATTGGCAGTGTGGCCAGAAGACGATGTTCACAAAGAGAGGGGATTATAGAAATTCAAAGAACATCAAAGAAAATATGAAAATTAATATAATACATTTGTGTACTTTTATACATATGAAAATTAATACAATACATTTGTGTACTTATGTACTTTTAATTTTATACATAGAAAAATTATTACATTTGTGTACTTTTATACATAGGAAAATTAATACATTTGTGTACTTTTATACATAGGAAAATTAATACATTTGTGTACTTTTATACATAGGAAAATTATAACATTTGTGTACTTTTATACATAGGAAAATTAATATATCTGTGTACTTTTATACATAGGAAAATTAATACATTTGTGTACTTTTATACATAGGAAAATTAATACATTTGTGTACATTTATACATCAGCATTAAAAAAATAAGCACTTGTTTGTTTGTCCTAACAAGTGAAAATCTATTCAGACAAGTGAAATGTACCTTAGTGGTTGTTCTGTGGACAAGTGAAAATGTTCAATGCATTTCTTTTTTAAGCAATCAAAAACACTGTCCTTGTACTTGAATAAAACAAACCAATTATTTGGAATTATTGGAAAGAGTAAATTTCTAGATGTATTTGTCCATTGGACTAGTTAAAACTTATGCTTTTTTTTTGTCGTTGTACATGCATATTAGAGTACAAATTTAGTTTTGCTGTGGATTTTGGGTCAGAAGTGCACAATTCTGCAATGAAATCTCCGAATATCTATATTGCATAATTTTTTTTAAATCCTAAATTCAGTGCCTCCATGTATTTTTACAGGGAGAGGGATTTAATTAGTGATAAACATTTTGCCTGTGGTGCAGCAGTGGGTTTGAAATCAGACCCCTTTATGGCCCCAGTGGGATATTTTATGGTACATTCAGTACTGCACTGTACACACACTGTAGTTATATGCACCATATCCTGTCTGGGTAATTGCATTTTAAAAATATCTCTTGCTAAATGGAAATAACCCATGTTTTACACCCTACAGCTATATAAACAAATCAATGTATATGGATGTCATTGGTTTTGCTTTTCTCACGTTTTTCTTTGATTCTTTTTTTTAAGAGGTACATGCATGTGTGCAGGGTTTTTTGTGGGGGTCAAAATCCTGCCTGCTCATTAAAAAAATTGACTTGAGACCCCTCAAAAAACATTGCTCAACATAATCTAATTAATGTTTATTTCAATTAATTTTTGTGTATTTTTAATGACAAACAAGTGCCCTAAAAATGGTGAGAATGCCCCAAAAGTGTTTGGTCTACCATGCCTTGCCTAATTTCAAGGGAAATCACTAAGGTCTAAATATTAAATGTTGATGACATTGCTGCAGGAAGAAAAATAAGATATTGCTGCTAGAAAGGAAACTGCATAATGCTTGTGGGACTTCCTTTCATTACAGTTAACCAAATGTTGAAATATAACCATATGCTAGACACCAAATAACTGTAGTTTGAAATGTGCTGAGGTGTCTTTAAACAACTTTTCTTTCTTTTTCATAGATGCATATTAAATCCACAGTTATAGTTAAGTCAAAAGACGAATATTAAAACCACAGTTATAGTCAAGTCAAAAGATGAATATTAAAACCAGTTATAGTTAAGTCAAAAGACGAATATTAAAACCACAGTTACAGTTAAGTCAAAAGATGAATATTAAATTCACAATTACAGTTAAGTCAAAAGATTAATTTTAAATCCAAAAAACTGAGATTTTAAAGAAGATCTGTTGTTACAGATCAGCACTTTGTTAATAAATTATGCATGTTGTGTTAAGTTAGTTTCACTTTTTAATGCATAAAATGTACAAAATTCACTGACAGTTGCACTATTCAGTGAACGCGAAGAGGCATGAAATACTTTGCAAAGCATTTAATAAATCTTCATACCGCACAGTTATAATAGGAGATGCTGCATTATTTTATTGACACATGATAATAAATTCATGCACAGCTGTCACATCATGTTATATAACGTGGTTAAGGGTTGCATTGTGAAATTGGTGACTACCACTGCAAAAATATATTTTATATATATATATATATATATATATGCATATGTATATGTATGTCTGTCTATATCTATTTATTTATACACACATACACACACACACACACACACACACGTTCTAAATTTTAACGTTATAAAGTTTGTTTCTGAAGAAACGTGCTATATTTTTCCATGAACAAAAGGTCTTTTATATCTACTTTCCCACAGATAGGACAGCAAATACATGTACATAGAAAATGCTGTATGTTCTAAACGAATGAATAAATGAATTAATTCATTAATGCATTAATGAGTGAATGAATGAATGTTTAACAACACCCCAGCACAAAATACACATTAGCTATTGGGTGTTAAACAAATGTAAGTTTATGAATATGACCAAATTAAAAATAAAAACCACAAAATGATGGGGGTTTTTTTTTTTTTAAAGTGAAAAGGATTCTAAAACATTTCTGTTACCAAATATTTTTTTTTTTGTCAGTTCCACGTGATTACATTCCACCAAAATGTGGTGCACGCTCAGGCTGTCAGCATACACTAGCTGGCATTGTTCAATTATAACATTGAAAGTCACATATGAATTTTTAAAATGTGTTGATCAGGAGCTACGAATGTTGTACATATCATTGGTTTTAATCAGTATGTGCTAGGTTGTAGTACATATCAATGATTTTCGTATGCACTAGTGCGTGTACATTACATATCAATGATTTTCGTATGCACTTAGTGCGTGTACTTTACATATCAATCATTTTCAAATGCACCAGTACATATACTTTACATATCAATGATTTTCAAATGCACCAGTACTTATACTTTACATATCAATGATGAGATGCTAGTGCTTATCAATGGTTTTCCTATGAGCTACTTGTAGTGCGTACATGTTCAGACATGTACCAGGGGCATAGGCTGGGGGGGGGGGTTGGATGATACACCACCCGCCCCCCACCCCCCGCTGAAGCAAATGGTCGCTTACAGAACTAAAACAGATAGGTTTATACATATGAAGTTTCTGGTGGTGCAAAAACTAAATAAACTAAAAGAGTCCACTGGTTCATATTCGAAACACACACACACACACATACACACATACACACATACACATACACACATACACACATACACACACATACACACACATACACACACATACACACACACACACATACACATACACACATACACACACACACATACACACACATACACAAACATACACATACACACATACATACACACATACACACACACACATACATACACACATACACATATACACACACATGCATACACACACATACACATACATACACACACATACACATACACACACACACATACACATATACACATACACACACACACATACACACACATACACACACACATACACACACACACATACACAGACATACATACACACACATATGCACATATACACACACACACATACACACACACACATACACACACACATACACACACACATACACACTCATACATACACACATACACACATACACACACACACACATACACACACACATACACATACACACACATACACACACATACACACATACACACACACACATACATACACACATACATACACACACACATACACACATACACACACACATACAAACACACACATACACACACACATACACCCATACACACACACACATACACCCATACACACACACACACACACACACACACCTGGTCCAGATCACGCTACGCCCCTCTGTACCATGTATCAATACTGTTGGTATGTGTTGAAGTGCTAGTTCATAAACATATCTATATTTTTGGTATGTGCTGGGGTGCTAGTTTATTCATGTATGAAGAATTTTGGTATGTGCTGGGGTGCTAGTTCATACATGTATCAGTGATTTTGGTGTGTGCTGGGGTGCTAGTTCATACATTTATCAATGATTTTGGTATGTGCTGGGAGCTAGTTCATACATGTATCAATGATTTTGGTATGTGCTGGGAGCTAGTTCATACATGTATCAATATTTTGGTATGTGCTGGGAGCTAGTTCATACATGTATCAATGATTTTGGTATGTGCTGGGAGCTAGTTCATACATGTATCAATATTTTGGTATGTGCTGGGAGCTAGTTCATACATGTATCAATATTTTGGTATGTGCTGGGAGCTAGTTCATACATGTATCAATGATTTTGGTATGTGCTGGGAGCTAGTTCATACATGTATCAATGATTTTGGTATGTGCTGGGAGCAAGTTCATACATGTATCAATGATTTTGGTATGTGCTGGGAGCTAGTTCATACATGTATCAATATTTTGGTATGTGCTGGGAGCTAGTTCATACATGTATCAATGATTTTGGTATGTGCTAAGGTGCTAACTGGTACATGTCAGTGATTTTGGTATATGTCATCTTCTTTGGTTATTAAAAAAAAAAAAGATGACAAAAACTAAATTGTGGTTGGGGAAAAAAACAAAACCAAGTGAAATAGTAAAATCTTTATGAGTCTGACAGCCTACAGCAAACGTACATATATCTTGACGATGGACCCAGTTGTGACAGGTGGAAAACTATTTGCAGTTGCCGTCTTGTTTTTGATTAGTGTTCATTTCTTCCTCTGGTCGGGCAGGCAGGCAAGCTGGCAGGCAACAGCGGCTTTGTCATCCTGTTTCTTTTCTTCACCATGCCTCCATATAATTTATTACCAGCATCTGAGTGTGCGTGTATCGTGTGGAAGGTCTACCATTACTGTTGCTGCCGTTAATGAACATTGCATTTTAGTTTTGAGATGTTGTTCATAGCAGATTCATGTTTAAGTCTTGTCTGGCCTGGCTAGTCTGGAAAGGAAAGGAATGGAATATACGGGCCACTGAGGATTGAAAATTGACATAATTATTTATAGCAGGGTTAAATTAATCTGTCATTCGCCAAATCGCCAAATGAGATTTAAAGTTTAAGTTAGTGAATATGTCATTGCCAATTCACAAAACAACTAATTAAAAAACTGTCGTATAGCTAGTTATAAAACTAATCCTGTTTCTTGAATTTGGCTACAGTTTGATTTTCTGATCAAATTCGCCAAATTTCTAGCACTTTTAGGCATCCAGTTTAATTAATCCTTATATAAGTTATGCAAAAATAATTTCAGGTAACTCATTTTGTACTTGTATAACCCATCATGACCATGTAAATGAAGTCCCACATTTAATACATATACAAAAAAAAACCTTGACTTGTGCAAGCTAGACGTGAATTTAAGTGTCATTCTCACAAGTTTCAGAGGTCTGTATCTCAGCACAATTTGAAAAAAGGCTATTTGGTATGTGGCATATTTATAATTATTTTGACACATGGTCCAGAGTAAGAGAGAAAATCCACTGCAGCTACACAAGACTTTGTTTATATGCACTTTCCCTTAGACAGGACAGTACATACTACAGCCTTTGAGGTACCTGTCTTTAGACACCAGATGGCAGTGTCCATCGACAATTGATACTATAACACATCATACCTCAAGCAAGTGCTCGGGCTTTTGTCAGAAAATATTTTGAGGGTTCATTGTAAAAAACCAAAGAGACCATTAAGTGCCCCTATTAGGTGGTTATGGGTTTGAAATGGTTTGAAATTGGACACTTCATTTCATGCACTTTGTGAAATATTAAACAGTAATTCTCTTACTTTCATCTATCTAAAAATTAATTCTTGTTCCAGCCAGTGCACCACGACTGGTATATCAAAGGCCGTGGTATGTGCTATTCTGTCTGTGGAATGGTGCATATAAAAGATCCTATGCTACTAATGGAAAAATGTAGCGAGTTTTCTCTCTAAGACTGTCGGAAATTGCTAAATGCTTGACATCCAATAGCCGATGATTAATAAATTAATGTGCTCTAGTGGTGTCATTAAACAAAACAAATTAACTATACCCTCTGGCAGAAACCCTGGCACTGCTTTATCACTGTACTGAACTATACTGAGTGACATCTAGCCTCAGCTATCATGGGAGAAAAAGACAGAAAGAAAATCATTAGTTAATAACACTAAAAGTACACACCGGTAATTTAATTAGAGACTGTTTAATTAATTGTGATACTGGAGTATGATTACAAGGTTATAATCATCACTGGTTAGTGAGAGCAAAGTTGGTAGTGTTAGGAATCAATTGCAATTCCATCATCGACAATCAATTATAATGAGTTTGCACCAACCGATCAACTTTTGATTGCTGTTAAAATTATATGAACATAAGGAGGACTTGCACCTATTGTCATGTTTACTACTATATAGACCCTACAAATTGCTAGATTTACCGTTAATAAGCGTTATAATATCCTGTTTTCTGTATATACACCTGCAAACATTAACTACAACTTTTACATGAATTCCGTCATCTCAACTGGAGGAAAAATCACGGAACATTTTGTTCAGTATCGCGTCAAGATTTACTATGCAAGTTTCAGAGATCATTACACAATTTTAAAACATTAATCAATTTTCATTTGACGAGAAATGTCTACAATTGTAGCGGGTTTCCTCTGTAAAACTATATAAAAATTACCAAATATTTGACATCCAATAGCCGACAATTAATAAATCAATGTGCTCTAATGGTGTCGTTAAGCAAAACAAACTTTTAACTGTCTTGGGATACAAATCCATTATCCAGTACATTGCAATAGTTTGCATTAATCATTGTGTGGTCTACCCCAGTAATTCATTGTATGTTGGCAACAACAGCAGCATACCCATTATCAACTTGCGCTAGTTTTGAGCTAGTAATTAGATGTTACAGATGAAACACAAGAACGTGAACTCAGAACCAATCTTAGTTTTCACATCTTCAACAAGACAACAGTCGACTCATGAATAATTCATGTGATTGAGAAGAAAAAAAACGAAGTTCACAAGTCTCTCGAAGCAAGCCGTCAGTTTGAAAACAGAATCAATAGGTTAATGCAATAAAGACCTAACAGAGCGAAACATTAATCTCTCAATGACCAATAGAATACACTGATAACAAACTTATTTAAGAGCAAAATAATATTGTCATAATTAAGAGGTCAAATTTTCAAATTGTCAAAAAGGTATAAAAAATTATATATATTTATTTCATGCAGAACTTTCATATGTCATTCGTTGTGCATGTGAAATCATTATGACACATGTGTCATGCAGGTTATATTTTCCTGTATATCTTGGAACTATGTGGATAATAAATGGTCTATATACCTTTTCACTGAGTAGGAAAGGATTAATTCAGTAGAACAAGCCTGAGGTGTAATGTATTGTAGGATTCAATAACGATTTGTTGTCAATTGTCTTGCATTTTTTCCCTGTCCCAACCAAAAAAAGAAAGAAATTTCTCATTTAACGATGCACTCAACACATTTTATTTACAGTTATATGGTTAAGGACCACACAGATATTGAGAGAGGAAACCCGCTGTCACTACTTCATGGACTACTTTTTTTTGATTAGCAGTAAGGGATCTTTTATATGCACCATCCCATAGACAGGGTAGTACATACCACAGCCTTTGATATACCAGTCATGGTGCACTGGCTGGAACGAGAAATAGCTCAATGGGCTCATTGAGGATCGATCCTAGACTGACCATGCATCAGGCGTGCACTTTACCACTGGGATACGTCCCGCACCCTCCCCCTTCATCTAACCCCACCCATTGAGTTGTTAAACTCACTCTGGGTGGGATATGGTACCGTGATGTAAACCCAGTACCTTCCAGCCTCAATTAAGTCTGATGGCTTAATGACTATGAGTACACCACCGAGGTTAGTATGAACCTACTGACCTAGCAGTGTTGAAACTGTAACAAACAAGTATATAGAAGCATGCCTTTGAGGCTGTTCTAAGTAGTGTTACAATGTTACATACATTGTTTGTATGGTTGCTAGTCAAGTCAAACTATGACATAGACACTCTGAAGCAGACACATATTCTTTTGACCCAGTTAAAGAGTGTGCTAATCTGACACAGATTGGCCACTGCTCAGGGGATTGTTTCTCCAGAGCATAATAGACAAAACACAGACAGGCCTAGATGGCTTTATAGAGAGGCCAGAAATCAGTGTAAACAGTTGAGACATCTTATCCAATCTAATCAAAGACCACTGGGGCAGAAAGCAGACTGTGACTGAAACAGTCTGAGGTATAGTGGAACGGCTAATAGCTGGGATTGCACAGAATACATACTGTGATAGATTCAGTGGTGCACTTCCTTAAAGGGGGAACACTGCTGCAGCAGAACTAAGACTTTATAGTACAATTAAAACGACAAAAAGGTATGTTTGTTTCAGAACAGACCTTGGTGGTGTGGTGGTTAAGCTGGTAGTTAATGGGTTCGCCTCCTAGAGCAATTTTAAAGGCATACTGTCACGGATTTAAGGACCATATTTCTCTAAAAATGGATAACTAAACATTACATTAATTGTTGGAAACCAAATCTAGCTATTGCATCACCGTAACTGAACCACGATGGGGTGAAATCCATGTCAACCCTCTCAGCAATTTTAGTTTTTGAATTATGGACCATTGCCATAATTCAATTATTTTTACAAAATATTGTTAATAAATGGAGTATGGTGGCTAGGAATTAAGATGGTTGAATAAAGTACATTTAGGGACAAATCAAATTATTTTTGTTCAGGTAATACTTTGTTAGACCATTAAAGAGGTCAGTGGTCTGTGACAATATGCCTTTACCAACTCGCTGGGTAGGGGTAAAGCCACTATAGTGCAGTAGAACTAGATTTAATAGTACAATAAAAAGAAAAAAGGAATGTTTGTCTAAATGGCAAGTGTCAGTGGTGTATTGCTTATGCCATCAGATTTAAGTCTGGTAGGTACTGGGTTCGCATTCTGATATCAGCTCCTAGCCAGAGCAAGTTTAACAACTCAGTGGGTAGATTAATAAATCAATTTACTCTAGTGGTGCCATTAAACAAAAACAAAACTTATATACATACAGTGTATAAGTATTAGTACAATGACAAAACTGATCAGAATGAATATCATAGTAGCAGTGTGTCTGTAGAGGAATTGCTGAGGAATTCTATAATAATAATAATAATGGGAATTATAAATCTAATAAATGAGTTTAAAGTTTTGGTTACTAGTTCACAGAGCTCTCACAAATTTACCAGCTCGCTGTGCATGCAGTGCAGACAGACTTGCAAAGTCGATGCGATGTTGCCTTGCTGATATTTTATAACATATACATGTATATTTTACAGCAGACAAGACACAACATACTAAAGGTTAAATGACATACCAGTGGTGGGGCACTGGTGGGGATTGGGAGAAGAAACCCGAGTTAACCAAAAGGGATCGTGAATCCTATGACTTGTCATGCAAGACGAGCACTGTGCCACTGAGTTACATCCTGCTCAGATTCAAGCTCAATTAATATTGCTGAATGTATACCAGTATCACACTGTAATATACACTGATGGAAAGATATACAGGAACACATGGAATTGTAAACCAAAGTTAATTTACTGCTAGCGTAATAATGTCTGAACATGTATTTATGTCATGTTGTAATGTGGGATTGGATGTCAGTCGTGTTGAAATAACTGTCAGAAGTACTGAATTGACTGTCGGTCTTGAATTGACTGCCAGTAGTGATGAGTTGACTGTCATTGACGTTGAATTGACTGTCAGTAGTGTTGAATTGACTGTCGGTAATGCGGTCATCTCTTGACTATGGATTGTGAATTTCGCATGCAGCCACTGGTTGCTATTACTATTTGTGCAGTTCTTTATCTCTTTCCATCTTTCAGTATAGCACAGTGGTAAAGTGCTCATTGGTGTCAGTTTGGGATTGATCCCCGTCGGTGGACCACCAGTGCACCACGACTGGTATATCAAAGGCTGTGGTATGTGCTATCCTGTCTGGGATGGTGCATTTAAAAGATCCCTAGGAAAAATGTAGCGGGTTTCCTCTGATGACTACGAGTCAGAGTTACCAAATCTTTGACATGCAGTAGCCAATGATTAATACATCAATGTCCTCTAGTGGTGTCGTAAAAAAAAAAAAAAAAATAATAATAAAAAACCCACAACTTCTTTCCATCTTTCAGTATACATACATGCAGCTATTTTACATATACAGTACTGTGCTTGTATGTGTGGGTTCCCTTTTATTGATGTCTGGGTCTGTAGTTATAAAACTTTACAATCTGCTCTAAAATAATGCACTGTTAAACTGTACTAGATGTTTCTGTTTCTGGGTTATTTCTCATTAACCCATTTTAGTGCTATCTAATTTTGGATTGTCTGCATGTAACTTCTTCTGGTTTCCAGTCTGGTCAGGTTCTGACTTTGATTCAGGTTCTAGTTCTGGTTCAGGATCCCGTTTATGTCCTAGTCTTTTTTTTAAATCTGGTTTTAGTTTTGATTCTGGTTATGGATTGGATGGATAGCTGTGTGAGTATGTAGAGGGATAACAAAGACAGGTTGGATGGATGGATGGATGGATGGATGAATCAGTGTTCGTACAGGCTTTGAAGGTCTTTGAAAGTTTGGGAAAAACGACCTTCCATTTTCAAGGCCTTGAAAGTCTGTGAAAAATGAATAAATCCAATGACATCTTTGATAGTTTGTGAATTTCCAATGAGTTACAAAAGTAACATTCGTGGGTGGGCTGGTGATGGGAATTTAAAAAATAATAATAATATGAAAAATAAAAGTAAAATATTTGTAATCTTCGTAATTGTGATTGTTAAGATATCTGTTTATAGCCAGTTATGTCATACAGCAGACCTTGCCTTTAAAAGTTGCACGGGTGCGATCCCGCTCGTACAGCACACTTAATTTCAATCTGGCGAGTGTGAAAAATAACACATGTTACACTTAACAAACAGCGCATGTAAAATAACTTTGTATATTGATTGCCACTATTTAGCTATGTTGCTGATAGAAAGATCCGTTTAATAATACCAGAAAAAAAGTATTACGAGAACGGTAGTGTCCATGCAAGATTTTAATATAACTGATACTTATCTTTGCTATACAAATCGGAAAACACAGGTGTAATAGACATCTTCGAAGACGTACCAATTCGATCAAAACTTCTTTGCCTGTTTAATATATTATTAATTAAAAACAGTCCAAAAAATGTTCAAACATTAAAAGTATTTTCGTGATTATAGGTTTTAAAAGGCCAAGATGCCATACACACCTGTTACCTGAGTTGAAAATGAAAGTTTAAAGAATTAATATTCCATTAACAATGAACATAGCCAGCTGGATATCATTAGGCAGTGCTATATTAAAAAAACATAATGGATTAACTGCATGATGAATGTTGAATTAAAAGTAAGTAAGATTCCAAAATGGAATTTTGAGAAGAATGGTCTTGAAAGTTTGTGAAAAAAATTTGAATTTTGAAGTGAGAAGTTTGTATGAACCCTGATGGATGGATGGATGGATGGATAAATGGATGGGTGATAGGTGCTTCTAAAAAAAAACCTGCCAGTCAGTTTAGGAACAGATTGCAATGATTTAAAAAAAAATGTATTGAATTTAGGAAAATCGAAACATGATGTTTTGTGAAAATTGGACATTGATTTTCCATAGCTTTAGTGTGTAATTAGACGGTGCTTTCTATAGAGCAGTTTTCTCATATTTCCATTTTCTGGGGAGACCATAAAACTCGGAACAGTAATTGAAAGCCATTGTACATAATACAAATACATGTACATCAAGTAAAAAAATATGCAATATCAAAAGAATTGCGAAAGTGGGAACCTTGATTGTAGTATGCAACTTCAAAACCAACACAATAAAACTAATATTTGTTTAATGACACTCCAGACCTTTGTTTAAATAATAGTACATCAGGGCTTCTAGATTATGGTAGCCCTACTCCCGTGGCTAGTGATATTCGATGTTGGGCTAGTAAATAACTACAATTGCCATGCCCGACGGCTAGTGAAAAAAAATAATTGTCAAATGTTGCAGTCAAGTCTATTTTGTAAATATGAATATACTGACCCCACTCCAACCCCTAATGTCAGTGTTTTTAAGCCTCTTTAGTATAGTCCCTCTGACATATCTGATTATTACTATTATTTAGTAAAATTTTATTAACTTAAAGTAAAGTAGGGCTAGTGAATGTGTGATCGTGGCTAGTACATTTTTAAAATTACTGATCCCATGGCTAGTGTATTTTACAAAAATTCTAGAAGCCCTGTACATGTACATATAATTATTGGTTGAAACAGGCTGAAAAGTTTTGTAACTCGATTGATCACCGAAGAGTCACTACAGATATAGAATTATGTTATGTAGATTGATAAAGTTTATTTAACAGCACCACTAGAGTACATTGATCTATTAATCATCGACTATCGGATGTCAAACAGTTGATAATTCTGACATATAATCTTAGAGAGGAAACCAGCTAGATTTTTCCAGTAGTAGCTAGGGATCTTTTATATGCATCATCCTACAGACAGCATTGCACATACCATGGCCTTTTGATATACCAGTCTTGGTGCACTGGCTGGAACGAGAAATAATCCAATGGGCCCAACAATTGGGATTGATGCTAAACCAACCAAAAAACAAACAGTGGCAATGGATCTTGTATGTGTTAAAGCACACACAACTTTTGATTTAACATTCGTAGGACAGCGGTTGGAATGGGAAATAATTTGATTAATTCACAGAGAGTAATCATTCCTACTACACAGCGCAGCTCAACTAAGTGACATCCCTCCCTTTGTCCATGACAGTGGGTTAGTGGGTAGTGAGAAAGAAGTCGGGTGTAGTGGTCTTACACAGGTCTACCAATTGAGTCGTTAAAACTTGCTCTGGCTGGGAGCCAGTACCGGGCTATGAACCCAGTACCTACCAGCCTACCAGTACACATATACCAGGGTTTCTGCCATTATTTTAAGTTGACCTTTTGACAAAATTAATTACTCTTATCATTACTGTATGATTTTCTTAACCCTAAACCTAAACGTTACCCATTTTCATTCTGGGAGAGGTCCACCATACTCCCTGTTGACTGTGGTTGCATTCAGTTCCATAGTGTCATACCCCAAAAACATTCTGGCAGAAACACTGTATACATATATCTGTGTGTGTGTGTATGTGTGTGTGTTATATTCACTAAAATGTGATTATTAGTACACCATTACTATAGACTGGGCTAGAAGCCAATTTGTATTGATTAGTGGATCCAGCCTTGTGGAACTGTGTCACTGTGGCTTATTTATCATCGATTGGTAACCAGGAAGCCCATCAACTGACTTGGGTTCTGTCCACATTGTGCATTTGTTTACGACTAACCCAGTTGTCTGAGGAACTGTGTCAATTTATAACAACCAGCATCATAATAAGTATATACACACCTGGCAACCCTACAGTCTAACATGTTAATGTAGCCACCATTATTAAGAAGGCACTTTACTTACTTTAAGAAGGACATCAAATAGTAATCTACAATAAAACTTCTCTAAACCGGACACCCATGATACCAAGTAAAAATCCAATTTTAAGAGGTATCCAGTTCAGAGAGGTTCTGTTTTGAACTGGTATTTAAAAAGGATTGTAAAAAATGTCTTAGGATTTTTTAAATAGCACTGGCGTAGGAAGCCGTGGGGTGGGTGCATAATTTGCTTTATATTTGCTTTATAATGGTGCAAAGTGTATAAATATAAAAGTGTGCCCCCCCCCCCCCCCCCCACACACACACACACACACACACACACACTTTTTGGAACCTTACTACTACGGCTCTGAATAGGGAATTCTGATTTATTGAGTGTCTGGTATTGAGGGAATCATTATTTGTAGCTATACATTATAGATATTATTACAGCAGAAGTGCATGGTTCAGTGAATCCCAGATGTTTGTTCGGAAGCGGAAGAATATGATGTGAAATCCCAAAAGAACTAATAATTATTTTTGAAGAAATAAAGCAACATGTAAACAACAGAGAAGATATATACTGATGGAAAGAAATAAGGGAACACATTGAATTGTAGACCAAATTTAATTAATTACTAGCGTAGTAATGTCTGTATTTCATACGAAATTGTAATGTGGGATTGAATGTCTGTAGTGTTGAATGAGCTGCCTATATGTTCCCAGTCAACTTCTGACAATATCAATTGATTTTTGATGCGGTCATTATTTCTTGTTGCTATCTGTGTGATCCTTTATTTCTTTCCATCAGTATACTTGCATGCAATAGAGCTGGGCATTGAAATTTGAGGATCAGTATCAATATAGTTATTTCTAGGGTGATTTACCTCGGTATCAGTATGGTATTCGGTATTGACACAGTACCAATACTGATACCGATATCAAGTAGTATTTTTGGTTTTAAATGCATGCCTGAATTAAGGCTCACCCGCTAAATAAAATTATTAAATTCCATACACAAGGCTCTCGTCTGATTTATACCCAACCCATTTTGAGTTCGTCAGATATATTGTTAGTGCTTTACTAAATGGCGGGAAACATTTTTCAATACGAAGTTTCTGTATTTTGAAATTTGCTCGGTACGGTAAATTGGTATTGACATGATACCAATAGTAAACGGTCTATACAGTATACCGCCCAACTCTAGCATACAATATCTGTCTCTTGACAAATGACTATAATTTAATTTCTATTTCACATGCTAGATCTGAAAAACATTGACAGCTTTTTTGCTTTTCGCAGGTAGTTATTTCAAGCATGCACTGGTGCCCAAAGGTTTGTTACACTAAGTAATACACTGTAGGTGTAATGTATATTGTCAACTGTCAGGTTGCATTACACAAAATCAAATCCCAGTGCTATTAATGTTAAAATTTTCTGATGAAATTCAAATCAAATTTCCATTGTCTGCTCGGGGCTAGTATACATGTGTATTTTTAACTTCTATTTTCAGAGTAACGGAGAATGAAAATGGAACCAAGAAGGAGGCCCGTAAAGTGGAGGTGTCGGATCGTATTAAGAACTTGAAGACAGCAGTGTCGCCCGAAATCTCGCCAGTCATCACCAGGGCTCAGAATGAAGCGACAAGTCCAGACCTCATCCAGCGATCTGGAGTGCGATCCGAACAGTCTACACCCGACACGTCACGCTCGTGTACACCAATGCCAATCTCCAGTATCTTCAGTTCCCATGGCAACAAAGATACGACGACGACCAACAACAACAGCAGCAGCAGTAGCAGCAGCACCAGCAGCAGCAGCAGCAGCAAACCACCGCTGGCAGAGGAGCCCGTCTCCTGCCAGTGGAAAGATTGTGATAAAACTCTGGACCCAAGTATACTTATGGACCATATACGACAGAGTCACGTGGACCCACAGGCAGGCAGTGAGACATTCGTGTGCTTATGGGAAGGGTGCAAGGTGTACAACAAGACCTCATGTTCCATGTCGTGGCTGGAGCGACATATAGTCAACCACAGTGGCGACAAACCATACAAGTGCATCGTTGCCGGGTGTGGCCAGCGATTCACCACTCAAGGAGGGCTGGAGCGCCACGTGAACAGTCACTTTAACACACTGCCACCGACCAATCACAAGATTCTGAAGCAGAGGGAGGACACGCCCACCAAGTTGTTACGGAAACGTAGAAGCAAGAGAAGAAGACCAGAATTGAGTGAGTGATTAAAACATTAAAAATACATAAATTTTATAAATTATTGCACTGGAAATTATTTCTGGGATTGTTTGTACTTATTTTTTTTTTTACATGAATCAGGAAAAATTGTTCATTGGTGCTCAATTTAGCAAGCGTTGTGGATTTGTTTGTGCCTTTCACATCTTGTTTAGCCATCCTCACTCCTCTAAGTCAAATTCCTAGTTTTTGATCACTTAAATCAGTAGTTGTGAGTGTTATTACGTCAAGTTCAGATGCAAACCAAAACTTATACCCATGATAGCGGGGGAACATTTTGTAAAAGTACCGCGTCACGATTTGCTACGTAAGTTTCAAAGATCACTAGTACACAATTTAAAAACATTAAACAGTAGTTGCTAATCAATTATCAATTGACTAGAAATATCGCTAAATTGTCATCAAGAGTTTAAAAACAAAATGTTTTCTGGATAGGATGTACCTGAACCATCAGTGGGCATGTGCATATAATGTTTCTTCCTTTTCCATTATTCAGTCAGTCCATCTGTCAGTCTGTCAGTCTGTCTAAGCAGGGCTTGAAACGGCCTGTGGTCATGTTGCCAAATGCCACCAATGTCTTATTCGGGCGACTTAAATATTAAAAATTATATTTTGGGCCACCATATTTTTTGGCGAGTTTTGAACCTGCTAAGCCATTCAGTTAGTAAGTCAATCTTCTTCTACATTGTAACTTGTTCTTGTTAGACCACACCATTTAAGGAAAGCTATTAGTCTTGCTCCTCATCACCCCCCCCCCCCTCCCCTTGCAAAGACTAGTTCAAGGAGAGTAATTTTTGGTTCTCCTTAGCATGTAAATGTGGTATCATTATGGTAATATCTTAAACGGCTCCCCCTAATCTAATTTGAACAAGCAGTTAATCACTCCCCTCAATGTTTTTCATGTCTGTCTCGTGTGAAAAACATTTACCTTCTAGCTATTTGAAACTTTTAAAATTTAGTTTCTCATGAAATGGCACACATCCAACATCAATCAGAATTAATTATTGCTAATGATTTGGCAGCACTTGCGTTCGGAACTGATCTTGGCATGACTCTTAATAATATACACTGGGCAGGAAGTGATCTCCAAGTGCTGTTATATTGAATCAGCTGTAGTACCTTTAACTATGGTTTACAGTAAAAGAACGCTCAATAGACATTCCCTGCTTGTATACACGCTTTTCTTAATTTTTCAATACATTGTGTATATATGTTAATGTTTGTTTTGTTTAACAACACCACTAGAGTATATTGATTTATTAATTATCGGCTATTTGATGTCAAACATTTGGTAATTGTGAAACCTGATACTTTTCCCCCATTATTAGCAAGGGATCTTTTATATGCACCATCCCACAGACAGAATAGCACATACCATGGCCTTCAATATATCAGTCGTAGGGCATTTGCTGGAACGAGAAATAGTCCAATGGGCCCACAAATGGGGATCGATCCAACACTGACTGGACATCAGGTGAGTGCTTTACCTGTGGGCTACATCCCTGCCCTGTGTATACATGTATTCATCTGCACAGTCAGTAACTGGTGAATTGCATCTCATTTTTTCTATTTCTTGCTCCAGCCAGTGAACCACGACTGGTACATCAAAGGCTGTGGTATATGCTATCATGTCTATGGGATGGTGCATATGAAAGATCCCTTGCTGCTAATTGAAAATAGTAGCCCATGAAGTGGTGACAGCGGGTTTTCCCCCTCAATATCTGTGTGGTCCTTAACCATATGTCCGACGTCATATAACCGTAAATAAAATGTGTTGACTGTGTCATTAAATAAACCATTTCCTACCTAATTTTTTCTATTAATCTGGAAACATATCCGACTCTGTATGTACAGAATTATGTGCAGTCAGAAAGCCATTGTAATTCAGTTAGTGATGATCCGATGGTCGATTATCTTTGACAAATGACCCGTTGAGCTCTAGCAATGTGTGATGATTGATTATAAAAGTTCATAATTAGTTAAATTTTAACTGTAATTGTTCCTAGATTTTAGATGATTGATTTGATGAAAATGTGCTTGGGTTTGGCTACATGCAAGTCAGTAGAGTGTCCTTCTAAAGGCTTTGATCGAAGGATTGAACCATCATGGTAGATTATTGGGCTGCCTCCCCCCTCCCCCCCATCTCAACCAGTGCCTCACCGGGGCTCACAACTAGTATATCAAAGGCCTATCATTGTTATATAGAAGAGAGTCGACACCTGCACCCATGACAAGCATGTGCTACAACAGCTTGTTGTGAACGTGCACATTAAACCCTATGACCTGACCTGACCTGTTCCATAGAAAGGGAAGGGACGTGACGTAGCCCTATGGTAAAGTGCTTGCCTGATGGCTGTCTGGGATCGATCCCCCATTGGTTGGCCTATTGCGATAGTTCTTGTTCCTGTCAGTGCACTATGACTGATATATCAAAGGCTGTTGTATGTGATATCCTGCCTGTTTGATGGTGCATATAAAAGATCCTTTGCTACTAAACAAAAATGTTGCAGGTTTCCTCTCTAAGACTATGTCAAAATTACTAAATGTTTGACATCCAGTAGCTGATGATTAATATTCCAGGGGCCCAATCCAGGGCAGATATGAGCTCAGTGTCTAACATATGGTATGGTAATTATGACATCTGATTTAGAGAATGAGAGAATGAGAAAGGAAAATAATAATTCATAGGCTACATTTTTTTTTGCTCACTAGCAGAGTGGCATTTTTCGTTGGTTTGTTTTGGGTTTTTTTTTTTTGCATTCTGCTATATAGAGTATAACTAGCAAGGTTTGTGTGTGTGTGTGTGTGTGTGTGTGTGTGTGTGTGTGTGTGTGTGTGTGTGTGTGTGTGTGTGTGCACTCTTAAGAAGGCTACAATTATTGCAGGATTTATATATATACTTAACTCCAAAAGAAACACGAAAATATTAAAATATTAAAAAACCCACATTTGAATAAACTATGTACAAATCGATTAAGTTGACCAATAGCCATCTTGTCAGCGTATCCAATTCCACATAACGCATGAAAAAAACGAGTACAGTGTGACGTCACGCACGTGCTGAAATTGACGACCAAAATCGATCTGGAATGCAAAACGGGTGGATCATGAAAGATGCGAATTGCACGTGAAACACTACCAGGCCTGGGTATAAAAGAAACGCCAGACAGCAATGTTCAACTCATTTTACGAGTAGCGATACAACGATGCCACGACTTAACGCTGATTCCAGACATAGAGCTTTGGGGAATTTGGAGGCCGGAATGGATGCCAGGCAGGTTGCACGTGCTTTCGGTGTCCATGTCTCGACAATCTACCGTCTCATAGACCGATTTCTACAGAACAACAACGTCGTCGACCGTCCACGTAGCGGCCGTCCCAGAGTGACGTCACAGCGCCAGGACCGTTACATCGTCCGAACTCACATGCGTGATCAGTTCGTACCAGCCACCACAACAGCCCGGCAGACAGTGGGAACCCACAACCGCCCCGTTTCCTACACCACGGTACGACGTCGTCTGATCGCCATCCATCTGAACTGTCGTCGACCGTACATTGGACAACGTCTCACACAGCGACACCGCCTTGCACGACACAACTGGGCTGTTCTGCATCGACAGTGGCGGAACCGACAGTGGCAGAACATCGTCTTCTCCGACGAAAGCCGCTACTGCTTAGATAGGGCCGACGGTCGTATGAGGGTGTGGAGGCGTCGAGGTGAGCGCTTCACAGATGCGTGTGTTATGGAGAGGGACCGTTGGGGAGGGCCTTCTGTCATGCTGTGGGGTGCCATATCCTGGGGACGTCGTGTACAACCTGTCATCTTCGACAACAACGGCCGAGGACACAGCGCTACATCGACGAAGTGCTCACGCCTGTGGTGGTGCCTTTTTTCGCGGGTCACCGTCAGATGGTTTACCAGCACGACAACGCCAGGCCACACACGGCACGGGCCACCCAGGCATTCCTGGCACAGCACAACATCATCACAATGGACTGGCCAGCTTTAAGCCCGGATCTGAACCCCATCGAGCACTTGTGGGACGAGGTTCAGCGCATGATGAACCAACGCCCTGCTCCCGTGGTGACACAGCAGCAGCTCCGCCAGGCCGTCGTGGACACCTACAACAACGTGCCCAGGGCCTTCATCAGGAACCTCTTCCTCTCCATGGGTAGGAGGTGTGCGGCGGTCATGGCCAGCAATGGCGGACACACCCGCTATTAGTGGACATGTTTGAGTGGCATGTGACGCCATTGAAGAAGCGCCATGGCCTTGACATTTCAAATGACAATGCGACCTCGATTTTTAACATGTCAATAACATGAAATCTCATCTTTACGAATTGTTTAAGTTTTTCATAGAAACGATTATTTTAAGAACTTTGGGACGTATTTCAATGAGTGCACTCAAAACCTCCAATCTACGTATTCGCATTTCTTTTGGAGTTAAGTATATATATATATATACCAGTCATAAATCAGAGGTTTAAATGGAACATAGTCCACCATTTTTTGGGATTAATCCTAGAACACATCAAACCTCAGGCAAAAGCTTTGCTAACACACCTGTACCCAAAATCCAACTCACCACAAACATTTGATAGTTGTGTTGGTTTATCAATTCCCTAGCACATTGTTCAATGCAATGCTATCAAATACATTAACTTAAACTACTAGTAATTGCAATATTATTTGTATGTAGTTTCCTTTTTTTTTCTTCTTCTTAAAGTTAAAACCCCATTTTTTAAATCTTACATTAATTACAATATATGATTTAAAAAATGAGAGAAGAAATCCCAAAGAATTGGAATACAGGCCACAGTTATCAAAACTGATAATATTTTCCAGAAAGCTGATGTCAGTTTATGCTACTAGTATTTATTTTCCTGTTTTCTTCTTAAAACCCTTCTTTTTAAAATAATCTATTTAATTACAATACATTATTTAGAAAATGAGTTAAGAAACCCCAAAGATATAGAACACCGGCAACAGTTTAATACAGGAACTGATACTAGTTTCCAAAAAGCTGATGTCAGTTTACACTATTTATTTTCCTTTTTTTCTTCTTCTTAAAATCCTTCTATTTTTTAAAAATCTTTATAATTACAATACATGATTTAGAAAATGACCACCACCACCACCCCCACCACCACACAAAAAAACACACAAAAAACCTAAAGAAATAGAACACAGGCCACAGAACTAGGAACTGATACTAGTTTCCTGAAAGCTGATGTCAATTTACACTTGGCTTTGTTCTGTGTGGTGTGCTTGTTGCAGTGCTAATAACATGAGGTGGGAGCCACACAGTATAAATAACATGTGACAATCCCCGAGACAGACTGAAAGTAGGAAGGTTGCACACCGTGAATGGCATGTGACAGGCTCTGAAAGGCAGGCAGCCCTTCACAATACTTGGGTCAGGTAACGCCAGGTGCCACTCATAATAACATAGCAGTGATGACAAAAGAAGCAGAAAGTCCCTTAGGCTGGTGTTAAGGCGGGGAAAAAAAAGTGTTTGGTGTGACCTAAATGCTTTAGAAGAAGCATCCTGACTCAGTCATAACATTACCGTATATTTAACTTGTGTGTGGTTTTTTGTTTGTTTGTTTGTTTTTTTAAGGGGGGGGGGAGGGGGGTAGGTGTGTTGGGGTTTCTTGTGGGGTTTTTAAGGGGTCATCAAATGTTGTGGTATGTGATGTCCTGTGTACCGATAGAAAATATATATACAAAATCCTTTTAGGTTGCTAATCAATGGGAGTAGCCTGAATGTATGTTACTCACACTGACATTAGGCCTGGCTTAAGAATAAAACAATGTAACTGTTTGGCATGATCCTATATGCTTTTTAAAATCAACTTGACTTATTGTAGCCATATCGTATTTAACTTGAGGGTTTTTTTTTTTCTTTTACTCAGTGAATTTGTTCTCATTCCAACCACAACTGGTCAAAGACCATGGTATGTACTATCCTGTCTGTGGGAAAGTGCATATAAAAAATTCCTGTTAAATGTAGTTCGTTTCCCTCTAAGACTTCCCTCTAAAAATTAACAAATATTTGACATCCCATAGCCAGTGATTAATTAATCAATGTGCTCTAGTGGTGTCGTTAAACAAAACAAACTTTAAAAAAAAAATTCTGTTATCAATTAAAGACCATGTTATGTGTTGTCCTGTGTGTGGGGAAGTTCATATAAAATATCCTTTTGGGATACCAGCTGCTATATTTGTCATGTAGTCGTCAAACTGTCAAGGATGTAGCCCAGTGGTACAGCGGTCGGTGTGGGTTCGATCCCCGTCAGTGGGCCCATTGGGCTATTTCTCGCTCCAGCCAGTGCACCTTGACTGGTATATTAAAGGCTGTGGTATGTGCTATCCTGTCTGTGGGATGGTGCATATAAAAGATCCCTTGCTGCTAATTGAAAAGAGTAGCCCATGAAGTACTGACAGCGGGTTTCCTCTCTCAATATCTGCGTTGTCCTTAACCATATGTCTGACAGCATATAACCGTAAATAAAATGTGTTGAGTGCATTGTTAAATAAAATGTTTCCTTCTTCGTCAACTGTCAAATTATATACGATTCTAAGTATATAATATTTAGCATGTTCATCATACTAATTGTTGCGCATTATATTTATAAATTGATTCTGATTCTGAAAAAAAACAACCAAAAACATCAAAAGACAAAAACCTTTTTTTTTTAATTGTCAAATAATAACAAACAGCTACATGTATTATCCAGGCAATCTGGTGATACATCATGGTGATTTATTGCAATTTTAAATCATTTTTTCCATAAATTTATATTATAGGAATTTAAAAAAAAGAACCCAACAACAAAACAAAACAAAAGGAAGTAAATGTTAAGTACTGGTACTGTTAGGCAGTAATCTAGGTTGGAGGGGGGGGGGGGGGGATGTAGCCCAGAGGTATAGTGCTCACTTGATGTATGGTCGGACTAGGATCGATCCCCATCGGTGGGCCCATTGGGCTATTTCTCATTCTAACCAGTGCACCACAAATGGTATATCAGAGGCTGTGGTATGTGCTATCCTGTCTGTGGGGTGGTGCATATCAAAGATCCCTTGCTACTAATGGAAAAATGTAGTGGGTTTCCTATCTAAGACTGTTAAAAATTACCAAATATTCGACATCCAATAGTCAATGATCAATAAAAAAATCAATATGCTTTAGTGGTGTCATTAAACAAAATACATCTAGCTGATGATATGTCTTTGTTTTGTTTCGCTGAATGTCTTTGAAAAAGTACATATAAAAAAGATCTCTTACTGCTGTTATAAGTACCAGTAATAGATATGGACGCAGATGGTTTCTTGTTTCTCAACTAGTCTAGACTAGTTGGCACGGTAACCAGGTCATAAACACCAAAATCTTTGTACTTTAAATGTTACAGTTAAGCATTAAATATGTAACGTTAAGTTCTGACTGATGTATGCATATTTCATATATGTGCAAAATATTGTCAACCGTTTGACATAGTTTGTTTGAAAACATGTAGTGAAATATTTTATGTGTTCTCCAGACCATGCAGGTCTCAGCTTTATGAAGCGATCTTTGAGCCAAGATCACCTCAGTGCATAAGGTTGTTATGCACTTACGGTAACGTGATTTTAGTACTGAGATGACTTTATAAAACAGGGCTTAGCACAATAAGGAATCAAGAAGATGTTAATTATTGAAATGGAACTCACTATTTTACTTTAGTAGTTTATTATATTGTAATTGTAGTAGTTTATTATATTGTAATTGTAGCTTTACATTATATTTTACAATATTTGGGCAGAATTTAGCTCAGTTTGTAAAGCACTTGTGTGAGTTGCTTTCGTCGAAGAATTCTGATTCCACTGGTAAATCAAAGGCCATGGTATGTAGTGTCCTGTTTGTGTGGAAAGTGCATATAAAAGATATTCATAGCATAACTATAATAGCAGGTTTTCTTTAAGACTGTGTGTCAGAATTACCAAATCTTTGACATCCCATAGCTGATGATTAATAAATCAATGTGCTCCAGTGGTGTCGTTAAACAAAAAAAACTTCTTCATTAAACAAAACAAAATGTTTTAGGAAAACCATTCTGTTGCAACCATTTTTTTTAGGAGTTATATCTGCAGTTGTCTTAGAAAAAAATGTAAAAAAAAATTAAGCTTAGCCCTGCTCCGTGTTTGTGTCATGTTTGTTGATTGATGTTATATGTGTAATTACTAAACAGTCTCTGTTATATAATCTTTGTAAATCATGCTTCGCATGTCAGCATATCTGCAGATGTAATGTATAGAGTTACATATGTTACATATGTAACGACTGGAGACATTCATGACCATGCACACTCACGTAAACAGAATAATTGCTTAAACACATTTTTTCCTCCTATTTATAAATGCCAGGGTGCAAGTTGTTAAAGTGGAATTTTTTTACAGATTTCTTATCAAACTTTTAACAATAATAAAAATTAAAATAAAATTTAGGGTCAAAGAATTTAAGTTTTACGACATCTTAAAATCTATATTTGCATCTTTGTAGGTTTGATTAATTTTGTTACTATGACATCATTATGTAAAAAGAACATTTAAGAGTAAGATTACCACAAAATTATTGGGGGAAAAAAGAAGTTAATTTTGAAAAATAATTTTTTTAAAGCGTATTACAATTTCATTATTTTCAAATTAATTATGAAAAAATGATGTCTGGAATAGATTAATTGTAGATATTTATCAGAAATAAATGAAAAATAATTAGCGAATATGGCACTCAAGACTATTTTACAAACTCTTTCCCAACCCATTAAATTCTGGAACAATCTTTAGCAGTTTTGTAAATTACAACAAAGTTCATTAAGCCAGTTAATATCTATGTTTCCAGCAAATATTTTATGTAGTTTTCTTTGGGGGTATTTGGGGGGTCGATAATTCCAGTTTTGCTACTCGACATAGAAAAAAAGAAAACTCTTTTGGAAATAACAAAAATGTTCTATTTTTATTTGCAGATGGTGAAAACATAGGTCAATATATAAATAAACAGCAATTGCACACTTTGTGAAGAATGTTGTACACACACATGCAAAAAGGATCTCTGGTATTACATGTATTAAAAAAAAATGCAAAAATCCTACACATGTATAAAATTTATTAGGATAAACTAATCACGAAAATATAATTTCAAAATCCGTGAGCAGACAACATTTTTTCTCTTCTTTTTTTTGACTATCGTTGACTTTTGCTGTATTTTATTTGTGAAGTGGGGTTTTTACAAAATGTTTATAAAAATAGAACATTTTTGTTATTTCTTTGTCTGTTTATGTCAATCTAAACTGGAATAACTGAGAAAAAACAAACACTTAAAACATTGGCTGATATAGGGTTTTGATCGTTAGCCAGAGCAGGACGTAGCCCAGTGGTAAAGCACTGTCTTGACATGCGGTCGGTTTGAAATCAATCCCCATCAGTGGACCCATTGGTCTATTTCTCGTTCTAGCTAGTGCACCACGACTGGTATATCAAAGGCTGTGATATGTGTTATCCTGTATTTGGGGTGGTACATATAAAAGACCCCATGCTATTAATTAAAAAAGGTAGCGGGTTTCCTCTAAGACTATATGTCAAAATTACCAAATGTTTGACATCCAATAGTCGATGATTAATAAATCAGTATGGTCTACTGGTGTCATGAAACAAACTTCTTCTTCTTTAGCGAATGTATTAGAAAATACAGAACCCAGTGGTAAAACGTTCACTTGATGCGCGGTCTCTGTCAGTGGACCCATTTGGCTATTTTTCGTTCCAGCCAGTGCTCCACAGCTGGTGTAACAAAGGTTGTGGTATGTACTATCCTGTCTGTGGGATGGTGCATATAAAATATCCCTTGCTGCTAATCAAAAAGAGTAGCCCATGAAGTGGCCACAGCGGGTTTCCTCTCAGTATCTGCGTGGTTCTTAATCATATGTTTGATGCCATATAACCATAAATAAAATGTGTTGAGTGTCTCGTTAAATAAAACATTTCCTTCCATTTCCTTACAAAATACAGTCAAACCTGTTTTTATGCAGGCACATAAAGAGGTAATCAAAATTAGTTGCTTTAAACAAGTGGCCACTAAGTACATGTACAGGCTTCCACTTTTACTGTCTTTAAAAAGGTTTGTTCTCGCTTTCTTTCTGTTTTTCTTTTACTGTCTGTTCTGCTAATTAATGGATGTATGCTCTATAGTTTGTTGTAAATAAACTGTTAACACACCACCTTCAGAAATAATTAAATTTGTAACTGGAATTTATTCCATTAACTGCAAATCAATGTGCTCTAGAGTTGTTGTTAAACAAACCAAACTTTAGTTTAAACAAACTTTTTAATTTCACTGCTTGGAATTAATTCTCTCACGGGTTTGTTTTCTTCTTTCATTTAATTGTTTAATTAATACTTCATGTAATGTATTGTAATAGTAGTTGAATTTACAGATGTCAAGCTTAGCCTACCCAAAGGCAATTAGATACATTCCAGAGTCAGACATGAACTTCGTTAATTGATACACAGTGGAATGTCTGCCTCAGTGGGTTCTATATAACATATGTGAAGGCAGGAAGATTGCCTATTTGCTTTACCTTATCGCTGTTGTTTAAAATAACACTTTATAGAACAGTAAACATTTATTGTTGCCTCCTAAAATAGGTATTTTAGTGATTTGGTATCCAATTTAAGTGGCCTCTAGCTATGTTAGACAGATGACCGCTTATTACAAGTGAGTGAGTGAGTAAAAGTTTTACACGTGCGTATATACCACGAAGGTTTCACGCACGCCTGTCACGGGCTTAATCTCTGACTTTCGCCAGTGACTAAGTCCGGGCCAGGAGGGGGGAGGGGTACGTTTGAGGTGGGCGGAATTTGGAATAAAAAATTTAGTGGTCGGTCAAAGACCTAAGTCCTAAAATCCTAACGACATTCTACACTTCTACACATGTCCGGACTAAGAATTTAAAACCAAAAGTTTTTGACTGCTCGGCCTAAAAGGTTTTAAGGTGATTTGAGCAATTGATCGGGCACCAAAGTAAAATGCGTTGGACTATTTATAAAAAAATAAACATAAGAATTTTGAGCCGCGGCCGAAATTTTTTTAAAGTCCAACTAAGCCCAAAAAAAGAAAATGGAGGTTGGTGTCTACTTTGGCGAGCCTGAAGATTCCCGGAGTAGAGGCAGGAGATGTTGGCGTCGTAGCAAAGTACGCACTACAGCACCGTAGTCGGGGCCGCAGACCGCCCGGATCATCTTGTGGATGTTCTTGTTGTCCAACTTGGCCGGAAGTATGACTTGGCGGTAGGTCTTGTCCCTCTGGTGCGTCACGACTACGGTGTCATGAGTTCCAAACATCTTGTTGTGGAGTTCGTATTTGCTGCCGTCCTCCAGGGATCTCCAGTCTGTGTTGAGGTGGCTGCCTCGTAGCTGCGTCGGGTCAGTCGTGTCCCCCTGCAAGTGCATTTATATTAAAAATCATTTGTTATGGAAAAACGTGGCCACTTAAAAAAAGTCACAGAAAAAAAGACACAATTTAGTATAGGACAGGAGATCACTAATTACTTGGTGCTGGAGTAGGACCGGTTTGACTGTGTATTCATTGTATGCTGTATTATTATGAAACATATTCGCCATATTGAACTGTATGTTAAATCTTCACATAGGTACTGTGAATATGGATACTTATATTTTCTTTGTCCTACATTGCAAGCCTCGAAATTCATTTTGTTAAATGGCAAACAATCTTTGCTTCTGAGATTTCAAGATGGAGGCAAATGCTAGAAATTGAGAAGACATTCTAAAAATTAGTCTCAAAATGAAAGACTTACAGTGTAACTTTTTAACATCAATACATGTGGAAGGCGAGACAGATGTGGATAACTTTGTTTGTTTTCTTCAACGACACCACTAGAGCACATTGATTTATTAATCATCAGCTGTTGGATCTCAAACATATGGTCATTTTGACAGTCATAGAAAGGAAACCCGCTACATTTTTTTATTAGAAGCAAGGAATCTTTTATATGCACCATCCCACAGACAGGATAGCACATACCATGGCCTTTGATATACCAGTCGTGGTGCACTGGCTGGAATGAGAAAAAACCCAATGAGCCCACTGATGGGGATTGATCCCAAACTGACCGCGCATCAAGCGAGCATTTTCCCACTGGGCTACATCCCGCCCCAGATGTGGATAAATTACATACCATTAAGAATTCTCAATATATCTGGAATACTGATGGCAAGCAAAAGCTGTGGAGTTTTATCAGGAAGCATGTTGTAGTTATACATTTTGAGCGTCATTTGATGCCTGCATTCCAAACATTAATTTCGAGCCATGTATTGATCATGCTAGAAAACAAGAGAATTAGAACTGTGATGAGCTTTTGTTCATGTACTAACTACATGTTAATAGTGTGCGAGACATAGCCCAGTGATAAAACACGTGGTCCATCAGTCTAGAATCGATTCCCATCAGTCGGCCCATGGGCTTATTTCTTGCTCCAGCCAGTGCACCACAACTGGCATATCAAAGGCCATGGTATGTGCTATCCTGCCATTGGGACAGTGCATATAAAAGATACCTTGCTAATCGAAAAATGTAGCGGGTTTCCTTTCTAAGACAATGTTAAAATTACCAAATGTTTGACATCCAATAGCCAGTGATCAATGTGCTCTAGTGGTTTCATTAAACAAAACAAACTTTAAACTTTGATCAT